>NC_057805.1:451174507-451427051 GCF_018294505.1 Triticum aestivum | reverse complement strand
AAGCCGCCCTCCCCGCCGCGCCGATACGTCGGCGCCGCGGTTCGGCGATCCTCTCGCTCCTACAGTACGCTCTCGTAGACTGCCGTCCTCTAGCCGCGCCGCCACCTCTGGCTATGTTCTTGTGGAGGCGCACGGCGGTCAGCGCCGCCACCGCTGGCGACGTTCATGTGGAGACGCACGGCGGTCAGCTTCTCCCATGGTACGCGCATTCTAGACTGAGGCCCCGTTCATGTCGGTGTAGCGCTGAATGTTAGCTGATAGACGCTGTTAATCTCACTGTTTGCCGAAGTAGTTTACTGTCAATATGCTTTGCTTAAGAAGCTTCCTTGCCCTGTTCTGCACTCAATCTGCTTAGCTGAGATGGCATGCCAAGGCCGATTAGTTGCTAAAATATCCTGCCATATATTTATTGTGACGTAGATTGCCATGGTCTAGTAGCCAATCTGTTAGGTGAAATAGCTCTACACCGTTTTATACTCGATCTTTGTTGCTGCGATGGCCTTCGATAGTTCGATGGCTGTGTGCTCGGCCTCATTGACTGCTGAAACAGCCTGCCGTAATTTGGCACTCAAATCTGTTTGCTGAATTAGCTTTACATATATTTCGTTACTTAGATCTGCTCGTCCAAATATCTTGCCATAGCTTTAGACATCGACCTAGATATTTTTTCTGGACTTCATAAAAAAGCATATATGTTTTTCCTGTAATATCTAGTAGAAGAACTAATTTGTATGTCTAACAGATGGACAGGACTTGGATAACTTCTGCTCGAAGATTCTTCGCTGCATATGTCGAGGGGGTTGAAAACTTCATGAACTATATCAGAGCTGAGTATGGTGGTCCGAAATCAGATGTAATCTGCCCGTGTAGCAGTTGTATGAATTCAGTTACAAGACCCCAGTCAACTGTGCAAAATCATCTACACTTGTATGGGATGTCGGTCACATATACAGGTGGGTTCATCATGGTGAAACTGTGAACGTCAATGTTATTGACTACGTGGAAGCAGCAGATCACCATCTTGATCTGCCTGATGCTCAGGTGGAAGAGGAGGAGGAGGTGGTGGTGGCGGAGCCAGTGAGTTTGACCAACATTGAAACAATGCTACAAAATGCTCGTGCATTCCGTGAACTTTCACCTGCAGAAGAAAAACGGTGGGCCCGCATGTTGGAACAATGCAACGTTGCTATCACCCCAGGAAATAAGCTATCAGTATTCTCAGCTATGGTCACCTTTCTTCAGGTGAAGACATCTGAGCGGATGACCAACAAATCATTCGATAAGATGTTGGCTGCTTTCCGCGAATCTTTCCCAGATGCGTCTGAGCTGCCACACACCTACAGTAAAATGAAGAATTTCCTTCGTGAAGTTGGAATTGGATATGATATGATCCATGTTTGTAAGAATAATTGTGTTCTGTTCCAGAAGGATTATGCCAACTTAAGTGAATGCCCGAAATGCAAGTCATCAAGATGGAAAGATGGCGATGCTGTGAAGAGGATTCCTCATAATGTTCTGAGACATTTTCCAATTACACCAAGATTGCAGAGGTTGTTTCATGATGCTGAAACAAGAGAGGATGTACTGTGGCATTCTAGGAACCAGGAGTACAGAGATCAGAATGTAATGAGCCATCCATCTCATGGTAGTGAGTGGAAAAGCTTCAATGATAAACACAAAGAGTTTGCTGCTGACCCGAGAAACATTAGACTTGGCTTAGCTTCAGATGGATTTAACCCATTTGGCCACTAGAGCGCCACATATAGCATGTGGCCAGTGCTTGTTATCCCTTACAACATGCCTCCAAATGTCTGCACCAAAGAATCAAACTACATGATGGCCTTGCTCATCCCAGGTCCAAAAAGTCCTGGAAAGGATTTTGATTTGTTCATGGAGCCTCTTGTGGAGGAACTTCAACAGCTATGGAAGGGTGTTCTCACTCGAGACCTATATAGCAGCCCACCAGCTGATTTCTTTCTGCGTGATGTTATAATTTGGTGCATCCATGATTATCCGGATTTGGGCACTATGTCAGGGTGAACGACACATGGTTACAATGCATGTGTTCGCTGTGACAGGAATCCGCTGTCATACGCAATACTTAGCAAGATCTGTTACATTGGACACCGTCGTTTCCTTGCCAAGGACAAACCGCATCCTAGAAAATACCAAAGACATGTGTTCAATGCAAAGCATCAAAACTGTGATGCGCCAAAGAGGCTCACCGCCGATGAGTTGCAAGTGGAATTAGAGAAGGTCAGGCATATTACACCAGGAAACCATCCTGGTAATGGTAGCGGGAAAAGGAAGCGTGGCAGGGTAGAAGAGAGATTATTGTTTACCCGCAGGTCCACTTTGTGGGACTTGGAGTATTGGAAAGATTTGGATCTGCGGCATAATCTTGATGTGATGCACATCGAGAAAAATATATGTGAGCATTATCGGCACACTTCTTAATATTGAAGGCAAGACGAAAGATACCTTAAAATCTAGGATTGATTTGACACACCTGGGTATCAGAAAGGATTTGCAGGTGCAAGATGAAGGTAAACCACGGGATATGGCACCAGCTGTGTACGTCTTGGACAAGGTAAAAAGAAAAGAATTCTGCGAGGTCCTGTCACGTGTGAGATTCCCACATGGATTTGCTTCCAACCCTGAAAGGAGAGTCAGTGCAGATGGAAACAAGGTACAAGGGTTGAAAACTCATGACTGCCACGTCCTACTTCAAAGGGTTTTACATGTTATCCTTAGAGGATTGGGCCGCCCTGACTTATACAGAGCAGTTGCAGAGTTGGGACAATTCTTCAGGGAACTCTGTAGTAGGAATATCAGGATAGATGCTTTGGAGCGTCTTAGAGACAAGATACCAACTATCCTATGCGACCTTGAGAAGATATATCCTCCAGCCTTCTTTGATGTGATGGTGCATTTGGCTGGTCATCTACCTGATGAGGCATTACTTAGAGGTCCAGTACAGTATGGCTGGATGTACCCTATTGAAAGGCGGCTAGGCACTTTCAAGGGCTATGTTAGGAACAGAGCTAGACCCGAGGGTTCCATTGCAGAGGCCTACATTGCTACAGAAGCGTTGACATTCTGCTCAAAATACATTGAAACAGTTGATCAGCTTAGCAAAGAGGTGGGTGAAGACAATCCCGGGCTCAATGTTTTCGATTATTCTGTTTGAGTTACAGGGAAGAGTCGACAAGAGGACAAACCTAAAGATTTGGACAAAATGGTTTGGTATGTGTTGAATAACTGTCCTGAGATACTACCTTATATCAAGTAAGTGCAGTACTGCAGCTTATACATCGTAATCTACTAAACTTGCAGCACATTCTTATATATTTAGATGTTTGACGCGATCACTATGTTGTGCAGCATCTACAAAGAGGAGTTACTGCCGCAAAATCCAAGAAACATTGACAAACTGGTTATGGCAGGATTTGCGAAATGGTTCAAGAACCATGTAAGCTTTTGAAGTGCACTGTCAGTTTTTTTAATATATTGAGTACATAAGATGATCAGCTTGTCTATTTTCTAACCATAGGTTAAGAAGATGCGGGAGGATGGGCAGGCAGTTGATGATGCCCTTTACTCACTAGCAATGGGTCCTGATACTCGGGTAAGACATTATGAATCTTGCGTTGTTGGAGATGTGCGCTACAACACCCTTGCACGAGACGAAGGCAGGAAGACACAAAACAGTGCCATCATGAGCACAGATACGTATGACAAAGAGACAACTGAAATGTATGCTAACATAACAGACATTGTTCAGTTGCAGTAGATCTCCAGTTTCGAGGATCATCGGTGTGTGGTTCTGTTGTGCTGTCGTTGGTATAACCTGTTTTCCAGGATCGCAAAACCCAGAGCTGATGATTATTTCAAATCCATCAATGTCAAGGCGGCGTACCAGACCAACGAGCCTTTTATTTTGGCAAATCAAGCAACACAGATATTTTTCTTAGAAGACACATTTGCACGTAGCGATGACTGGAGAGTATTGCAAAGGTTTGAGCAGAGGAATTCGTTTAATGAAGTTGCACAACAAGATGATGCTTACACTGCTCCTGATGTACAAGATAACACCGATGTTCCTAATATCTTTGAGAACCATCACGTCAATGACGCCGGCGAAAAGGTTGCCTGTCGTGTTGTGGACATACAAGAGTTGATCAAGAAGAAGCCAACGTTCGAGGACGTTGAGGACGAAGAAGAAGATGACACCGTGGGGAATTACGATTCAGACTGATACACATGGCGAAGATGTTGACGCTGCTGCTGCGGATGATGATTACATTGCTTTTGTCGTATTTGCCTGTCAGAAGACGTTTTTTTATCTACTATGTGAAATTGTGTTTGCTATGACAACTGAAACCTGATGAACATATTGTTTAGTATTTTGCTGTGAGAACATCACTTGTTATGTATGCTGATTTGTGTTTGGTGATTGTATGACAACTAAAACATGATGACATTGTTGTTTAGTTGTACTCATATTTGGCTGTGAAACTTGAATTTGATGACATAGTTTGTTGTTGGACTGCAATTTGCTCGACGTCTTCGAATGAGAACAAAGCTGACCCGACAGGGCCTCTGCTATTTATTTATTTATATGAGCAAAAGGGGATACCCCCTGATTTCCGTTAATAGATATCATTAGATGTTCACAACACTACGCCCAGCCTGCTACACAGGTTTCGTTCATTACTAGTTTCAGCAAAGTGCTCATGTCGTAGCCACTGAATACATCACGAGTGCTACATACACTGCAAATAAATAGACAATCATCCTACAGAGCACATCGATTTTGCCCATTATCTTCACAAGCTCTTTCATCTCCTCATTGCTGTCAAGGCCGTTCAGCAGCTGTTGCTTGGCCATGATCAGAGGAACTACATCTTTAACCTTCTGCTCTGCATCTTCCTCTTCTGCCGTTCCTTCAGTTACTTGTCCAACACCCCAACCTGCTGGTATTGGGATTCCTCGGCTAACCAAATAATCAGCGTAGTTGCATTCCCCCACATCAGCAACTTCCCATAAATACAAATCACACGAATCTTCCCTTTTCTGCACGAATCAAATTGGAAGATCATCAACCAAACTATTAAAAAAATCAGCAACTGAAAGCAGCAGAGCAACACTTAAACATATTATTACCCCATGATTTGGGCATTTGTAGAAGACTCGGCCAGGGTTGCGGATTGTGGTTGAGATGCGACGGATGACTCTGCGTGATTTGCAGCAGTGGCACCACACCAACGGCAGCGGGTTGCGATGAGCAATCGGCTGCGGTGCGCGTGCCGGCGGGGGTGTGATGAGACCCACAGGCGATGGTACGGGTGGCGACTTGGCGCATATCTGGTTGTTGCCTGCTGAAGAGCAGGTGGACGAGCAGCCAGCGAACATGGTTGCTGCGGCCAGAGCTTCTGATGCTAGGCAGAGTAAGTAGAGAAGAGGAGAAGCGAACGTTGGATATGTCAGTTTCATTACTTGCAGAGTAGCATAGCACCATATATAGTCATAGTCTAGGTTTGGATTCGAACCAGCTACATGAGCACGTCTTTCTTTTTGCTAAAACTCGACAACGTCTCTTTACTGGTACACTAGCTTGTTCTGTATGCCTTCCCAAGTCTTTGATTTTCTTTCCCTTTTCTTTGCGAGGAAGGAAGGAGGACAAAATTGAGAGTTCCTGGGACTCGAACCCAAGACCTCTCGGTTGAAAACCAAGGGTGCTAGTCACTTATGTGGCGAACGTTCCCTGTGAGGAGGACGGCAGACGAACGCATTTTCCTCGTAGTTTTCTTCCTATATATAAAAAAGTATGCTACTTGGTGTCCGCTTAGTCAACAAACGATTGTGCCAACCTTGATCGTTGGATTGACATTCAACGTCTATCGCGTTTCTTCAGTCTCTTCTTCCTCGAGCCGCCAAAGTCAAACCAGCGCCGGCGGGACCGCCTGCTCCCGCCTCCCACGGCTGGCTGTGATCTTCCCCGGCTCCTATTCGTTCCCGTCCGAGGCCTCACCATCGTCCTCCGCCTTGGTTCGCTCGCCGCGGCACCACCCTCCGGTGTTGTCAACATGGTCAACAACCGAGAGGAATAAGGAGATGACTGTACATGGTGAGGATGACAGTAGGGACCCAGCAGCGCGCGCAGTAATTTTGTTTTTTCGGGACGGAGAAGGGTATCAACTGGGTTGTGCGGGACCCGTGGCCCGTCTAGCCCAGGCTTTTATTTCATATGTTTAGCACATGACCAACCCAGTTTGTTTTTTTCCTTTCTGAAAATGGCTAGCCAGCTATTTTGTTTTTTGCAGAATAACCAACGTAGGCCTACTTGCTTTTCTACGCCCTGCTGGGCCGGAGATCTTTCAAGACGAGGAGGGATGCATTTTGCCCAGAAAATGGGCTATAAGTAATAAGAAATGGGCTATAAGTAATAATAAATGGGTTGTAAAATGAAAAAAATACAGCAAACAGGCAATTAGTTCCAAAATACTGTTTTCTTTCGGATTTTGATATTTTAAATTTCATTGTTTTTGTGCGGATAAAATTTCATTGAATTTAAATTAAGGTATATTTAGATTTAAAATTAATTTGAATCTGGCTAGAAATTTTGGGTTGTATGCTGTTTGGGACAGATTTGGAGGCTGACTTGTGGGTCTACTAGGTTGACGTGTACTTTGGCTTTGTCAACTTAGTCCACAAACGATTCTAGCAGCAGTGACCGTTGGATGTTAATCCAACGGCCGTGCTGCTTCTTCAATATCTGATCTTCTTGCTCCAGCCGCCCAAACCAGCTCCGGTGGGACTGCCTGCTCCCGCCGCCCGTGACCGGCTGTGCTGCCGCACAGGCCACACCGCCCCACCCTACTTCATTGCTGGCCAGGACATTCCTCTACTCACCCACACCTCCTGTTATTTTCCGGCGACGGCAGCCGGACCAGTAAACCATCGTACTCCCCACCGCGTGGGCAACCATTGCCGAGTCTTCCCTGGCTCCGTGTCGTTCCCTTCCTAGGCCTCGTCGTCGTCCACCGCCATGGTGCTCTCGGCGCGGCCTGGTCAACATGGTCAACGAACGACATCCATCGGCCGTGGTATGTACGCGCAAAATAATGATTCCTCCACCTGATAGCTGGGACCCACCGGAAGGGCCTCTGTATTTCATGAAAAAAATGTTCCCACCGCTGACATGTCGGACCCACCAGCTATATCTTCGCACGCAAGGAAGTGCCTCCTTATTACGCACAAAAAAATGAATACCCCCCTGCTAGCTGTGTTGGGGATCGTAACAGAAATTAAAAAAAATTCTACGCATCACCAAGATCAATCTATGGAGTTTACTAGCAACGAGAGGGGAGTGCATCTTCATACCATTGAAGATCGCGAGACGGAAGCGTTGCAAGAACGCGGATGAGGGAGTCGTACACGTAGCGATTCAGATCGCGGCAGAATCCGATCCAAGCACCGAACAACGGTGCCTCCGCGTTCAACACACGTGCAGCCCGGTGATGTCTCCCGCGCCTTGATCCAGCAAGGAGGAGGGAGAGGTTGAGGAAGAAGGCTCCAACAGCAGCACGACGGCGTGGTGGTGGTGGAGTGACAGTTCTCCGGCAGGGCTTCGCCAAGCACACGCGAAGGAGGAGAGGTGTTGGGGAGGGGAGGGGCTGCGCCTTGGATGTGTTCTTGCAGCCCTCCCCTCACCCCTCTATTTATAGGGAGAAGGGGGAAGGGGGCCGGCCCCTCTAGATGAGATCTAGGGGGGCGGCGGCCAAGGGGGAGGGAGCTTGCCCCCCAAGCAAGGGGGCGCCCCCCTTTAGGGTTCCCCCCAAACCCTAGGCGCATGGGCCCTAGGGGGGTTTGGCGCCCAGCCCACTTAGGGCTGGTTCCCTTCCACCTACAGCCCCTAAGGCCCTCCAGGGCAGGTGGACCCTTCCGGTGGACCCCCGGAACCCCTCCGGTGGTCCCGGTACAATACCGGTATACCCCCGAATATTTCCGGTGACCGTATGATGACTTCCCATATATAAATCTTCACCTCCGGACCATTCCGGAACTCCTCGTGACGTCCGGGATCTCATCCGGGACTCTGAACAACATTCGGTAATCACATACAAACCTTCCTTATAACCCTAGCGTCATCGAACCTTAAGTGTGTAGACCCTACGGGTTCGGGAATCATGCAGACATGACCGAGACACCTCTCTAGCCAATAACCAACAGCGGGATCTGGATACCCATGTTGGCTCCCACATGTTCCACGATGATCTCATCGGATGAACCACGATGTCGAGGATTCAAGCAATCCCGTATACAATTCCCTTTGTCAATCGATACGTTACTTGCCCGAGATTCGATCGTCGGTATCCCAATACCTCGTTCAATCTCGTTACGGGCAAGTCACTTTACTCGTTCCGTAATGCATGATCCCGTGACTAACTACTTAGTCACATTGAGCTCATTATGATGATGCATTACCGAGTGGGCCCAGAGATACCTCTCCGTCATACGGAGTGACAAATCCCAGTCTCGATCCGAGCCAACCCAACAGACACTTTCGGAGATACCTGTAGTGCACCTTTATAGCCACCCAGTTACGTTATGACGTTTGGTACACCCAAAGCATTCCTACGGTATCCGGGAGTTGCACGATCTCATGGTCTAAGGAAATGATACTTGACATTAGAAAATCTTTAGCAAACTAACTACACGATCTAGTGCTATGCTTAGGATTGGGTCTTGTCCATCACATCATTCTCCTAATGATGTGATCCCGTTATCGATGACATCCGATGTCCATGGTCAGGAAACCTTAACCATCTATTGATCAACGAGCTAGTCAACTAGAGGCTCACTAGGGACATGTTATGGTCTATGTGTTCACACATGTATTACGATTTCCAGATAACACAATTATAGCATGAACAATAGACAATTATCATGAACAAGGAAATATAATAATAACCATTTTATCATTGCCTCTAGGGCATATTCCAACAGTCTCCCACTTGCACTAGAGTCAATAATCTAGTTACATTGTGATGAATCGTACACCCATAGAGTTCTGGTGTTTATCATGTTTTGCCCGTGGAAGAGGTTTATCAACGGATCTGCGACATTCAAATCCGTATGCACTTTACAAATATCTATGTCTCCATTTTGAACATTTTCACGAATGGAGTTGAAGCGACGCTTGATGTGCCTGGTCTTCTTGTGAAACCTGGGCTCCTTGGCAAGGGCAATAGCTCCAGTGTTGTCACAGAAGAGAGTCATCGGCCCCGATGCATTGGGAATAACTCCTAGGTCGGCAATGAACTCCTTCATCCAGATTGCTTCATGTGCTGCCTCCGAGGCTGCCATGTACTCTGCTTCACATGTAGATCCCGCCACGACGCTTTGCTTGCAACTGCACCAGCTAACTGCCCCACCACTCAAAATATACACATATCCGGTTTGTGACTTAGAGTCATCCAGATCTGTGTCGAAGCTAGCATCGACGTAACCCTTTACAACGAGCTCTTCGTCACCTCCATAAACGAGAAACATATCCTTAGTCCTTTTCAGATACTTCAGGATGTTCTTGACCGTTGTCCAGTGTTCCATGCCGGGATTACTTTGGTACCTTCCTACCAAACTTACGGCAAGGTTTACATCAGGTCTGGTACACAGCATGGCATACATAATAGACCCTATGGCCGAGGCATAGGGGATGACACTCATCTTTTCTTTATCTTCTGTCGTGGTCAGGCATTGAGCCGTGCTCAATCTCACACCTTGCAATACAGGCAAGAACCCCTTCTTGGACTGATCCATATTGAACTTCTTCAATATCTTATCAAGGTATGTGCTTTGTGAAAGACCTATGAGGCGTATCGATCTATCTCTATAGATCTTGATGCCTAATATGTAAGCAGCTTCCCCAAGGTCCTTCATTGAAAAACACTTATTCAAGTAGGCCTTTATACTTTCCAAGAATTCTATATCATTTCCCATCAATAGTATGTCATCCACATATAATATGAGAAATGCTACAGAGCTCCCACTCACTTTCCTGTAAACACAGGCTTCTCCATAAGTCTGTGTAAACCCAAACACTTTGATCATCTCATCAAAGCGAATGTTCCAACTCCGAGATGCCTGCACCAGCCCATAGATTGAGCGCTGGAGCTTGCATACTTTGTCAGCATTCTTAGGATCGACAAAACCTTCCGGCTGCATCATATACAATTCTTCCTTAAGGAAGCCGTTAAGGAATGCCGTTTTGACTTCCATTTGCCATATTTCAAATCGTAGAATGCGGCAATTGCTAACATGATTCGGACGGACTTCAGCTTTGCTACGGGTGAGAAGGTCTCATCGTAGTAAACTCCTTGAACTTGTCGATAACCCTTAGCGACAAGTCGAGCTTTATAGATGGTAACATTTCCATCCGCGTCCGTCTTCTTCTTAAAGATCCATTTATTTTCTATCGCTCGCCGATCACTGGGCAAGTCTGTCAAAGTCCATACTTTGTTTTCATACATGGATCCTATCTCGGATTGCATGGCTTCAAGCCATTTGTTGGAATCTGGGCCCGCCATTGCTTCTTCATAGTTCGAAGGTTCACCGTTGTCCAACAACATGGTTTCCAGGACAGGGTTGCCGTACCACTCTGGTGCGGAACGTGTCCTTGTGGACCTACGAAGTTCAGTGGTAATTTGATCATGATCGTCATCATTAACTTCCTCTCCAGTCGGTGTAGGCACCACAGAAACATTTTCTGTGCTGCGCTACTTTCTGGTTTAAGAGGGGTCATCTCATCAAGTTCCACTTTCCTCCCACTTACTTCTTTCGAGAGAAACTCTTTCTCCAGAAAGGACCCGTTCTTGGCAACGAAGATCTTGCCTTCGGATCTGAGGTAGAAGGTATACCCAATGGTTTCCTTAGGGTATCCTATGAAGACGCATTTTTCTGACTTGGGTTCGAGCTTTTCAGGTTGAAGTTTCTTGACATAAGCATCGCATCCCCAAACTTTAAGAAACGACAGCTTAGGTTTCTTTCCAAACCATAATTCATACGGTGTCGTCTCAACGGATTTCGATGGAGCCCTATTTAAAGTGAATGTGGCAGTCTCTAAAGCATAACCCCAGAATGATAGCGGTAGATTGATAAGAGACATCATAGATCGCACCATATCCAATAGAGTGCGATTACGACGTTCGGACACACCATTACGCTGAGGTGTTCCAGGCGGCGTGAGTTGTGAACAATTCCACATTTCCTTAAGTGTGTGCCAAATTTGTGACTCAAATATTCCCCTCCACGATCTGATCGTAAGAACTTTATTTTCCTGTCACGTTGATTCTCAACCTCACTCTAAAATTTCTTGAACTTTTCAAAGGTCTCAGACTTGTGTTTCATTAAGTAGACATACCCATATCTACTCAAGTCATCAGTGAGGCTGAGAACATAACGATAGCCACCGCGAGCCTCAACGCTCATTGGACCGCACACATCAGTATGTATGATTTCCAATAAGTTGGTTGCTCGCTCCATTGTTCCGGAGAACGGAGTCTTGGTCATTTTGCCCATGAGGCATGGTTCGCACGTGTCAAATGATTCATAATCAAGAGACTCCAAAAGTCCATCTGCATGGAGTTTCTTCATGCGTTTGACACCAATGTGACCAAGGCGGCAGTGCCACAAGTATGTGGGACTATCATTATCAACCTTACATTTCTTGGCATTCACACTATGAATATGTGTAACATCACGTTCGAGATTCATTAAGAATAAACCATTGACCAGCGGGGCATGACCATAAAACATATCTCTCATATAAATAGAACAACCATTATTCTCGGATTTAAATGAGTAGCCATCTCGCATCAAACGAGATCCAGATACAATGTTCATGCTCAAAGCTGGCACTAAATCACAATTATTGAGGTTTAAAACTAATCCCGTAGGTAAATGTAGAGGTAGCGTGCCGACGGCGATCACATCGACCTTGGAACCATTCCCGACGCGCATCGTCACCTCGTCCTTCGCCAGTCTCCGCTTATTCCGCAGCTCCTGCTTTGAGTTACAAATATGAGCAACCGCACCGGTATCAAATACCCAGGAGCTACTACGAGCGCTGGTTAGGTACACATCAATAACATGTATATCACATATACCTTTGGTATTGCCGGCCTTCTTATCCGCTAAGTACTTGGGGCAGTTCCGCTTCCAGTGACCGTTTCCCTTGCAATAAAAGCACTCAGTCTCAGGCTTGGGTCCATTCTTTGTCTTCTTCCCGGCAGCTTGCTTATCGGGCGCGGCAACTCCCTTGCCGTCTTTCTTGAAGTTCTTCTTACCCTTGGCTTTCTTGAACTTAGTGGTGTTATTCACCATCAACACTTGATGTTCCTTTTTGATCTCCACCTCCGCTGATTTCAGCATCGAATATACCTCAGGAATGGTCTTTTCCATCCCCTGCATATTGAAGTTCATCACAAAGCTCTTGTAGCTAGGTGGGAGCGACTGAAGGATTCTGTCAACGACCGCGTCATCCGGGAGATTAACTCCCAGCTGAGACAAGCGGTTGTGCAACCCAGACATTTTGAGTATGTGTTCGCTGACGGAACTATTCTCCTCCATCTTACAACTGTAGAACTTGTCGGAGACTTCATATCTCTCGACCCGGGCATGAGCTTGGAAAACCATTTTCAGCTCTTGGAACATCTCATATGCTCCGTGCTGCTCAAAACGCTTTTGGAGCCCCGGTTCTAAGCTGTAAAGCATGCCGCACTGAACCAGGGAGTAATCATCAACACGTGTTTGCCAGGCGTTCATAACGTCTTGGTTTGCTGGGACGGGTGCTTCACCTAGCGGTGCTTCAAGGACATATGCTTTCTTGGTAGCTATGAGGATGATCCTCAAGTTCCGGACCCAGTCTGTATAGTTGCTACCATCGTCTTTCAGCTTGGTTTTCTCCAGGAACGCGTTGAAGTTGAGGTTGACATTAGCGTGGGCCATTTGATCTACAAGACATATTGTAAAGGTTTTAGACTAAGTTCATGATAGTTAAGTTCATTTAATCAAATTATTAATGAACTCCCACTCAGAAAGACATCCCTCTAGTCATCTAAGTGATACATGATCCGAGTCAACTAGGCCATGTCCGATCATCACGTGAGACGGACTAGTCATCATCGGTGAACATCTTCATGTTGATCGTATCTGCTATACGACTCATGTTCGACCTTTCGGTCTCTTGTGTTCCGAGGCCATGTCTGTACATGCTAGGCTCGTCAAGTCAACCTAAGTGTATTGCGTGTGTAAATCTGGCTTACACCCGTTGTATGCGAACGTTAGAACCTATCACACCCGATCATCACGTGGTGCTTCGGAACAACGAACCTTCGCAACGGTGCACTGTTAGGGGGAACACTTTCTTGAAATTTTTAGCGAGGGATCATCTTATTTATGCTACCGTCGTTATAAGCAAATAAGATGTAAAACATGATAAACATCACATGCAATCAAATAGTGACATGATATGGCCAATATCATTTTGCTCCTTTTGATCCATCTTCAGGGCGCCATGTTCATCATCGTCACCGGCATGACACTATGATCTCCATCATCATGATCTCCATCATCGTGTCTTCATGAAGTTGTCTCACCAACTATTACTTCTACTACTATGGCTAACGGTTAGCAATAAAGTAAAGTAATTACATGACGTTTCAGTTGACACGCAGGTCATAAATAAATTAAGACAACTCCTATGGCTCCTGCCGGTTGTCATACTCATCGACATGCAAGTCGTGATTCCTATTACAAGAACATGATCAATCTCATACATCACATATACCATTCATCACATTCTTCCGGCCATATCACATCACATGACACATGCTGCAAAAACAAGTCAGACGTCCTCTAATTGTTGTTGCAAACTTTTACGTGGCTGCTATAGGTTTCTAGCAAGAACGTCTCTTACCTACGCCAAAACCACAACGTGACATGCCAATTTCTATTTACCCTTCATAAGGACCCTTTTCATCGAATCCGATCCGACTAAAGTGGGAGAGACAGACACCCGCTAGCCACCTTATGCAACTAGTGCATGTCAGTCGGTGGAACCTGTCTCACGTAAGCGTACGTGTAAGGTCGGTCCGGGCCGCTTCATCCCACGATGCCGCCAAATCAAGATAAGACTAGTAACGGCAAGTAAATTGACAGAATCGACGCCCACAACAACTTGTGTTCTACTCGTGCATAGAAACTACGCATAGACCTAGCTCATGATGCCACTGTTGGGGATCATAGCAGAAATTAAAAAAAAATCTATGCATCACCAAGATCAATCTATGGAGTTTACTAGCAACGAGAGAGGAGTGCATCTTCATACCGTTGAAGATCGCGAGATGGAAGCGTTGCAAGAACGCGGATGAGGGAGTCGTACACGTAGCGATTCAGATCGCGACAGAATCCGATCCAAGCACCGAACAACGGTGCCTCCGTGTTCAACACACGTGCAGCCCGGTGACGTCTCCCGCGCCTTGATCCAGCAAGGAGGAGGGAGAGGTTGAGGAAGAAGGCTCCAACAGCAGCACGACGACGTGGTGGTGGTGGAGTGACAGTTCTCCGGCAGGGCTTCGCCAAGCACAGGCGGAGGAGGAGAGGTGTTGGGGAGGGGAGGGGCTGCGCCTTGGATGTGTTCCTGCAGCCCTCCTCTCACCCCTCTATTTATAGGGAGAAGGGGGAAGGGGGCCGGCCCCTCTAGATGAGATCTAGAGGGGGGCGGCGGCCAAGGTGGAGGGAGCTTGCCCCCAAGCAAGGGGGGCGCCCCCCTTTAGGGTTCCCCCCAAACCCTAGGCGCATGGACCCTAGGGGGGTTTGGTGCCCAGCCCACTTAGGGCTGGTTCCCTTCCACCTACAGCCCCTAAGGCCCTCCGGGGCAGGTGGACCCTCCCGGTGGACCCCCGGAACCCCTCCGGTGGTCCCGGTACAATACCGGTATACCCCCGAATATTTTCGGTGACCGTATGATGACTTCCCATATATAAATCTTCACCTCCGGACCACCGGAACTCCTCGTGACGTCCGGGATCTCATCCGGGACTCCGAACAACATTCAGTAATCACATACAAACCTTCCTTATAACCCTAGCGTCATCGAACCTTAAGTGTGTAGACCCTACGGGTTCGGGAATCATGCAGACATGACCGAGACACCTCTCTAGCCAATAACCAACAGCGGGATCTGGATACGCATGTTGGCTCCCACATGTTCCACGATGATCTCATCGGATGAACCACGATGTCGAGGATTCAAGCAATCCCGTATACAATTCCCTTTGTCAATCGATACGTTACTTGCCCGAGATTTGATCGTCGGTATCCCAATACCTCGTTCAATCTCGTTACCGGCAAGTCACTTTACTCATTCCGTAATGCATGATCCCGTGACTAACTACTTAGTCACATTGAGCTCATTATGATGATGCATTACTGAATGGGCCCAAAGATACCTCTCCATCATACGGAGTGACAAATCCCAGTCTCGATCCGAGCCAACCCAACAGACACTTTCGGAGATACCTGTAGTGCACCTTTATAGCCACCCAGTTACGTTGTGACGTTTGGTACACCCAAAGCATTCCTACGGTATCCGGGAGTTGCACGATCTCATGGTCTAAGGAAATGATACTTGACATTAGAAAATCTTTAGCAAACGAACTACACGATCTAGTGCTATGCTTAGGATTGGGTCTTGTCCATCACATCATTCTCCTAATGATGTGATCCCGTTATCAATGACATCCAATGTCCATGGTCAGGAAACCGTAACCATCTATTGATCAACGAGCTAGTCAACTAGAGGCTCACTAGGGACATGTTATGGTCTATGTGTTCACACATGTATTACGATTTCCGGATAACACAATTATAGTAGGAACAATAGACAATTATCATGAACAAGGAAATATAATAATAACCATTTTATCATTGCCTCTAGGGCATATTTCCAACAAGCTGGGACCCACCATAGTGGGAGGATGACTTGTGGGCCAACTAAGTTGACGGGGACGGAGGGCTTTGTCAACTTAGTCAATATGAACGATTCTAGCTCCAGTGACCGTACGATGTCCATCCAACGGCCGTAGTGCTTCTTCAACCTCTGGTCTTCTTGCTCCAGCCGCCCAAAGCAGCGCCGGTCGTGCCGCATGCTCCTACCTCCCGTGGCCGGCTGTGCTGCCGCGGAGGCCTCACCGCCCCCTACTATTCCCACCGCTGGCCAGGCCCTGCGGCGACGGCAGCCTCACACCGCAGCCGAACCAGTGAACCCTCGTACTCCTCTCCGCGCGGGCTTCCGCTGCCGCGTCTTCCCCGGCTCCGCGTCGTCCCCTTCCTAGGCCTCGCCGTCGTCCACCGCCGTGGTGCTCTCGGCGCGGCCTGGTCAACATGGTCAAGGAACGACTTCCATCGGACGTGGATTGTACGTGGAGAGGCTGACAGCTGGGTCCACGGCCGCAGTAAGGAAGTGCCTCCTTATTACGCGGAAAATAACGATTCCTCCACCTGACAGCTGGGACCCACCGAACGGGCCACTGTATTTTGCGGAAAAAATGTTTCCCCCTAACTGCTGGGACCTACCAGCTTCATCTTCGCACGCAAGGAAGTGCGTCCGGGCAAAAAAAACGATTCGCCCCCTGACTGCTAGGACCCACTAGCTACACCTTCGCACGCAAGGAAGTGCGTCCGGGCAAAAAAAAACGATTCGCCCCCCTGACTGCTGGGACCCACCGGCTACATCTTCGCACGCAAGGAAGTGCGTCCGGGAAAAAAATGATTCGCCCCCTGACTGCTGGGACCCACCAGCTACATCTTCGCAAGCAAGGAAGTGCCTGACAGTCGGGACCCACCTGGTCGAAGCGTACGTAGCGTTGTCATTCTGGTCGCGAACGTGTACGTACATACTGGTCGATGTAGAGGCGCGCACGTGTCGTAGTAGAGGCTCGCACGTGTCGTAGTAGAGGCGCGCACGTAGCATGTACACGTGTGTACAGCGGCCAGGGTGCAAGAAAGAAAATACGGCCACGTATGTGTACATACGGGCGGGGTCTCGAACGCCTACTCGCGCATACGTACGGCCAGGGCTCGTGTACATGGCTGGGTCGGAACGGAGAAACAACGTCGTCGTCGTGTTCATGGGGAGGCAACGGAATGCGTCGTGTTCATGGGGAGGCAACGGAATGCGTCGTGTTCATCGGGAGGCAACGGAACGCCTGGGAGCCAACCGGCTGGGTCGGAACGGAATGCGTGGTCGTGTTCATCAGGAGGGCTTGGACGGAACAGGCGATGGAAACGAGGCCTGGCGTACTGGAAAACGGAAGAAACGGACCTCCTACGTTCGGAACGGGGTCCTGTTGATGGGGAGGGGTGTGGCGTACCGCAAAACGGAGGAAACAGACCTCCTACGGTCGAAACGGGGGTCCTGTTGATCGGGAGGGTGTGGCGTACCGCAAAACGGAGGAAACGGACCTCCTACGGTCGAAACGGGGGTCCTGTTGATTGGGAGGGGTGTGGCGTACCGCAAAACGGACGAAACGGACCTCCTACGGTCGAAACGGGGGTCCTGTTGATCGGGAGGGGTGTGGCGTACAGCAAAACGGACGAAACGGACCTCCTACGGTCGAAACGGGGGTCCTGTTAATCGGGAGGGGTGTGGCGTACCGCAAAAAACGGGACTCCGCGGGATACTGTTCATCTCCACCGTCGACCTCCTCCAGCCTCCACGGGCTACCGTCGACCTCCTCCAGCCTCCACGGGCTCCTGTTCATCCAGCCTCCACCGCGTGCTACTCCACTGGCTACTGTTCAACCACCCCTCCACGGGCACCCCTTCACCGTCTACTGTTCATCCAGCCCTCCACACCACGGGGTCCTGTTCAACCACCCCTCCATGGGCACCCCTCCACCGTCTACTGTTCATCCAGCCCTCCACACCACGGGGTCCTGTTCATCCAGAGGCATCGCCACCGCTCACTGTTCATCCAACCCCCCCCCCCCCCGCAACGCTCACTGTTCATCCAATCGATCGGCTTCAGTTAGCAGCAGTAGCGAAGGAATCGCTCGATCGGGTTCAGTTAACAGCCATCGATCGATCGCTCGGGTTCAGTAACGCGTAGCCTGCAGTGCAATTGCTCGGGGTTCAGTTAGAGCCCAACGCCTCGCTCGGGTTCAGTTAGAGCCAACGCCTCGCACACACGCGCGTACGTGTACGAGAGAAACGCGCATCGCTCGGCCCCCGACCTCCCACCGTAACCGGGAACTCCCCGAAATTTTCCTCCCCCTTGCTTCTACCACGGTTTTTTCCGTCATGGATGGCCCAAAGAATGTCATGCAGCTGCGTCTCCGGCCCGCCCAGGACGAAAAGCCCATTTTCTGTCATGATTTTTTGTCATAGAAGTAGGAGCCCACCACATCTATGATGATACTGGGTTTTGTCACAATTATCGTCATAGAAGTGTCATATGTATGACAGAAAAAAAATTCGTTCGGCCCAAAATGTCACGGATGTGTCTTTTTTTGTAGTGAATTTTTTATTGTTCCATGCTATTATATTATCTGTTTTGGATGTTTAATGGGCTTTATTATGCACTTTTATATTATTTTTGGGACTAACCTATTAAACGAAGGCCTAGTGCAAATTGCTGATTTTTGCCTATTTCAGTGTTTCGCAGAAAAGGAATATCAAACGGAGTCCAAACGGAATGAAACCTTCGGGAGAGTTATTTTTGTAACAAACGCAATCCAGGAGACCTGGAGTGGACATCAAGAAAGAAACAAGGAAGCCACGAGGCAGGGAGGCGTGCTTAGGGGGGTAGGCGCGCCCCCACCCTCGCGGGCCCCTCGTGGCTCCACCGACCTACTTCTTTTGCCTATATATACTCATATACCCTGAAAACATCCGAGAGCACCACGAAACCCTATTTCCACCGCCGCAACCTTCTGTACCCGTGAGATCCCATCTTGGAGCCTTTTTCGATGCTCCGCTGGAGGGGGAATCGATCACGGAGGGCTTCTACATCAACACCATAGCCTCTCCGATGATGTGTGAGTAGTTTACCACAGACCTTCGGGTCCATAGTTATTAGCTAGATGGCTTCTTCTCTCTCTCTTTGGATCTCAATACAAAGTTCTCCTCGATCTTCTTGGAGATCTATTCGATGTAATTCTTTTTGCGGTGTGTTTGTCGAGATCCGATGAATTGTGGGTTTATGATCAAGATTATCTATGAACAATATTTGAATCTTCTCTGAATTCTTTTATGCATGATTTAATTATCTTTGCAAGTCTCTTCGAATTATCAGTTTGGTTTGGCCTACTAGATTGATCTTCCTTGCAATGGGAGAAGTGCTTAGCTTTGGGTTCAATCTTGCGGTGTCCTTTCCCAGTGACAACAGGGGCAGCAAGGCACGTATTGTATTGTTGCCATCGAGGATAAAAAGATGGGGTTTATATCATATTGCCTGAGTTTATCACTCTACATCATGTCATCTTGCCTAATGCGTTACTCTGTTCTTATGAACTTAATACTCTAGATGCATGCTGGATAGCGGTCGATGTGCGGAGTAATAGTAGTAGATGCAGAATCGTTTCGGTCTACTTGTCGCGGACGTGATGCCTATATACATGATCATTCCTAGATATTCTCATAACTATGCGCTTTTCTATCAATTGCTCGACAGTAATTCGTTCACCCACCGTACTATCTTGAGAGAAGCCACTAGTGAAACCTATGGCCCCCGGGTCTATTTTCCATCATATTATTTTCCTATCAATTTACTATTCCTTCCGTCTTTTATTTTGCAATCTTTACTTTCCAATCTATATCATAAAAATACCAAAAATATTTATCTTATTATCTTTATCAGATCTCACTTTTGCAAGTGGCCGTGAAGGGATTGACAACCCCCTTATCGCGTTGGTTGCAAGGTTCTTATTTGTTTGTGTAGGTACGAGGCGACTTGTGTGTGATCTCCTACTAGATTGATACCCTGGTTCTCAAAACTGAGGGAAATACTTACGCTACTTTGCTGCATCACCCTTTCCTCTTCAAGGGAAAACCAACGCATGCTCAAGAGGTAGCATGAGCCGCCGAATAGAGTCGCAATCTTCATGGCCGGCACGCAACCCGTGCTCAATTCATCAACTGCTGTAGCCATGACTTCCGGTTCAACGATCGCGGCAACAGCCGGGGCGAGCGGCTCTGCGCGCCTGCCGGCTCAAGTTTTATCCGAGCTCTTGGAGGCTTTGGCGACCTTATTGGCTGCAAAGGTAACACCAGAAAATCAAGCACATCATAAGGTGGATGTCGCGAAACTACGAGATGAGATAGCTCAAGCCAAGGAGGAGTTTAATGCTGAGAATGCTAGGATGGCAACAGAACGAGCCGCTCTGGATGCTGCATCACAACGGATTCAGGCAGAGTTGTTCCGGCTCACTTTGGACCAGAACGCTTCAAATGCTATTATGAGGAGGCGGCACCAGACCCGTCTTCCCACAGAGTTTGAGGCAAGGAACCTTTTCAATACACCCGGGGCAGGAACCAGTGACCCGCCCGGTATAAACCGGGTTGTTGAGGCGCCCGTGACCGGGGCGACGGTTCAACCACGTGTTGCAGACCCGCCTCGTTTGAATTTGACCCCGCCTCAGCAAGTACCGACGCCGCCGGGTCATTATTCTAACCCTCTGGACAATATGATTGCCACGGCTACGCGATTGGCGGCTCTCCCCGTTGAAGGCGAGTTTCCAGCCGCGATGGAGATACGGAGGGCCAGGCAGCTTCTTCAAACAGCAGTGGCTCAACAGGTGGCTTACTCGTACAATCGTGATCAGATTCATTCAACCCCTCGTCAAAGCCGGAGTTACAGCAGGCATTGAGTCACCAGCGGTTTCAAGCAGTGAGCGGCACCATAACCAGCCTTATGGGCATGACCCACCGCGTGCTGATAACAATGCTCAGGCTTTGGTGGATCAGGGCAGGGCACGTCGGGAGGCTGAGCTGGCGGCTCAGTTAGCGGTTCATCAGCAACCTCCGGCTTACCCATCGATATCTTTAGAGGCAGGGATGACCTCTAGAACCCTTGGTGTGCCGTGCTTAGTGTCGGCTTTACGTATTGAGCGCCTGCCCAAGGATTTTAAGGGCCCCAAGGTTCCTAATTACACAGCGGATCAGCCCCCAGAGGCCTGGATTGAGAGCTATGAGCTAGCCATGGAGATGTTGGACGTCAATGATGTTGTGTGCGCTAAGTATTTCACCATGATGTTGGATGGGCCGGCTCGCACCTGGTTAAAGGGGCTGCCCCCTAACTCCATCAGATCGTGGACTGAATTGAAGACGTGCTTTATTCAGAATTTCAAGGACACATGCAAGCAGCCTCTGTTGATTCTTGATTTAGACACTTTTATCCAGGATGAGGGCGAGTCAACAGCCCATTGGGTGCGCCGGATTTCGGCTAACATCCAATCATCGGATAGCATCAATGCCGGCTCAGCCGTCCTGATTTTGGAGAAAAATTGATGGTTCATTCCCCTCAAACAGAAGCTGGGGCGGCTTAAGCGCCACTGCAACGATATGGGAGAGCTCATGGCGGCTCTTATCAAATACGCCGGCTTTGATAACACCAAGGACCCGGAGTCTGATGAGGAGAAGGCCCGCAAGGGTAAGAAGAACGGCAATGCAAAGGGACATCAGCATAATACGGCGAGTCAAGGTAATAATGGTAAGTGCAAGCAGACTGACGGTGGTCCAGCTTTTGTGGCCAATACCAACACGCAGAGTAACAATCAGCGTCGTAAGGGGAAATCATCAACTCCCCGGTTTGGCGGGCCAAAGTTCAACCTTGAGGCGATAATGAATCAGCCTTGCCCAAAGCACGGTCCGCAAGAGAAGTCGGCCAGTCATCTATGGAAAGATTGCTTCATCATGAGGGAGTATAGAAATTCTGGTTTTTTCTAGAACAATCATGGCCCGCATGGCGGGTCAGGATCCGGCTCTCACGGGCCTGACTTTGGAGGTGGCGGCTCAAACTCTGGTTTTCAGGGCCAAGGCAATCAAGGCGGTTTTAATCAGCAATCTAATCAAGGGAATCAGCAGCAGCAGTCCGGCTATCAGAACAATCCAAAGCAGCTGAATAGTGGGAAATATCATGTGTTTACCACGAGCTTATGCAAGCGAGACCAGAAGATTCATAAACGAGCGGTGAGCGCGGTTGAGCCGGCGGTCCCTCGATACTTGCGATGGTCAGAGCAGCCCATTGTATGGAGCCGTGAGGATCACCCGCCCCGAGTTGACAACCCGGGTCAGCTGGCTTTGGTGGTTGCGCCTCAGGTTGGGGGATACAAGTTCACAAAGGTGCTTATGGACGAAGGTAGCAGCATCAGTATCCTTTATTATGATACTTTTCGCCGTATGAATTTGACTGATAAGGACCTCAAGCCGTCTTCTACTATTTTTCATGGGGTGGTTGAAGGAAATATGCCCTAGAGGCAATAATAAAGTTGTTATTTATATTTCCTTATATCATGATAAATGTTTATTATTCATGCTAGAATTGTATTAACCGGAGTACATGTGTGAATGCATAGACAAAACATAGTGTCCCTAGTATGCCTCTACTTGACTAGCTCGTTAATCAAAGATGGTTGTGTTTCCTGACCATAGACATGTGTTGTCATTTGATGAACAGGATCACATCATTAGAGAATGATGTGATGGACAAGACCCATCCATTAGCTTAGCATAATGATCGTTAAGTTTATTACTATTGCTTTCTTCATGACTTATACATATTCCTCTCACTATGAGATTATGCAACTCCCGAATACCGAAGGAACACCTTGTGTGCTATCAAACGTCACAACGTAACTGGGTGATTATAAAGATGCTCTAAAGGTGTCCCTAAAGGTGTTTGTTGGCTTGGCATAGATTAAGATTAGGATTTGTCACTCCGAGTATCGGAGAGGTATCTCTGGGCCCTCTCGGTAATGCACATCACTATAAGCCTTGCAAGCAAAGTGACTAATGAGTTAGTTACGGGATGATGCATTACAGAACGAGTAAAGAGACTTGCCGGTAACGAGATTGAACTAGGTATGATGATACCGACGATCGAATCTTGGGCAAGTAACATACCAATGACAAAGGGAATAACGTATGTTGTTATTGCGGTTTGACCGATAAAGATCTTCATAGAATATGTAGGAACCAATATGAGCGTCCAGGTTTCGTTGTTGGTTATTGATCAGAGATATGTCTCGGTCATGTCTACATAGTTCTCGAACCCGTAGGGTCCGCACGCTTAACGTTCGATGACGATTTGTATTATGAGTTATGTGTTTTGGTGACCGAAGATTGTTTGGAGTCCCGGATGAGATCACGGACATGACGAGGAGTCTCGAAATAGTCGAGAGGTAAAGATTGATATATTGGACGATGATATTCGGACACCGGAATGGTTTCGGAAAGGTTCAGGTATATTTTGGAGTACCGAGGGGTTACCGGAACCCCCCGGGGAAGTATTGAGCCTACTGGGCCTTAGTGGAGAGAAAGGGGAGCCCACAAGGGGTGGTGTGCGCTCCCCCTTCAAGGGAGTCTGAATAGGACAAGGAGGAGGGGACGCGGCCCCCTTTCCCTCTCCCTCTCCCTCTCCTTCCTTTTCCCCCTCCGATGAGAAAGGAAAAAGGGGGGTGCCAAATCCTACTAGGAGTGGAATCCTAGTAGGACTCCCCCCATGGTGCCCCCCCCCCCGTTGGTGGCCGACCTACTCCTCCCCTCCATTATGTACGGGGGCAGGGGGCACCCCATAACACAACACTTATTCTCTTAGGCGTGTGCGGTGCTCCCCTCCATAGTTTACTCCTCCGGTCATAGCGTCGTAGTGCTTAGGCGAAGCCCTGCGCGGATCACATCACCATCACCGTCACCATGCCATTGTGCTGACGGAACTCTCCCTCGACCCTCTGCTGGATCAAGAGTTCGAGGGACGTCATCGAGCTGAACGTGTGCTGAACTCGGATGTGTCATACGTTCGGTACTAGATCGGTTGGATCGTGAAGACGTTCGACTACATCAACCGCGTTAACCTAACGCTTCCGCTTTCGGTCTACGAGGGTACGTGGACACACTCTCCCCCTCTTGTCGCTATGCATCTCCTAGATAGATCTTGCATGATGAATTTTTTTGAAATTGCATGCTACATTCCCCTTCAGTGGCATCAGAGCCAGTTCTATGCGTAGATGATATGCACGAGTAGAATACAAAGAGTTGTGGGCGATAATAGTCATACTGCTTATGACCAACGTCTTATTTTGATTCGGCAGTATTGTTGGATGAAGTGGCCCGGACCAACATTACATGACCACGTTCATGAGACCAGTTCTACCAACGTGCTTTTGCACACAGGTGGCTGGCGGGTGTCTGTTTCTCCAACTTTAGTTGAATCGAATTTGACTACGACCGGTCCTTGTTGAAGATTAAAACAACACACTTGACGAAAAAACGTTGTGGTTTTGATGCGTAGGTAAGAACGGTTCTTGCTAGAAGCCCATAGCAGCCACGCAAAACTTGTAACAACAAAGTAGAGAACGTCTAACTTGTTTTTGCAGGGCATGTTGTGATATGATATGGTTAAGACATGATGTGATATAAGTTACGGTATGAGATGATCATGTTTTGTAAAAGTTATCGGCAACTGGCAGGAGCCTTATGGTTGTCGCTTTATTGTATGAAATGCAATCGCCATGTAATTGCTTTACTTTATCACTATGCGGTAGCTATAGTTGTAGAAGAAATAGTTGGCGAGACGACAACGACGCTACGATGGAGATCAAGGTGTCAAGTCGGTGATGATGGAGATCATGACGGTGCTTTGGAGATGGAGATCAAAGGCACAAGATGATGATGGCCATATCATGTCACATATTTTAATTGCATGTCATGTTTATCTTTTTATGCATCTTATTTTGCTTAGTACGGCGGTAGCATTATAAGATGATCCCTCACTAAATTTCAAGGTATAAGTGTTTTCCCTGAGTATGCACCATTGCTACAGTTCGTTGTGCCGAGACACCACGTGATGATCGGGCGTGATAAGCTCTACGTTCACATACAACGGGTGTAAGACAGTTTTGCACGTGCAGAATACTCGGGTTAAACTTGACGAGCCTAGCATATGCAGATATGGCCTCGGAACACTGAGACCGAAAAGTCGAACGTGAATCATATAGTAGATATGATAAACAATAGAGATGTTCACCATTGAAAACTACTCCATCTCACGTGATGATCGGACATGGTTTAGTTGATATGGATCACGTGATCATTTAGATGACTAGAGGGATGTCTATCTAAGTGGGAGTTCTTAAGTAATATGATTAATTGAACTTTAATTTATCATGAACTTAGTCCTGATAATTTCTGCATATCTATGTTGTTGTAGATCAATGGCTTGTGCTACCGTTCCCTTGAATTTTAATGCGTTCCTAGAGAAAGCTAAGTCGAAAGATGATGGCAGCAACTACATGGACTGGGTCCGTAACTTGAGGATTATCCTCATTGCTGCACAGAAGAATTACATCCTGGAAGCACCGCTAGGTGCAAGGCCTGCTGCAGGAGCAACTCCGAACATTATGAACGTCTGGCAAGCTAAAGCTGATGACTACTCGATAGTTCAGTGTGCCATGCTTTACGGCTTAGGATCGAGACTTCAAAGACGTTTTGAACGTCATGGAGCATATGATATGTTCCAAGAGTTGAAGTTAATATTTCAAGCAAATGCCCGAGTCGAGAGATATGAAGTCTCCAACAAGTTCTATAGCTACAAGATGAAGGAGAATAGTTCTGTCAGTGAACACATACTCAGAATGTATGGGTACCATAATCACTTGACTCAACTGGGAGTTAATCTTCCTAATGATAGTGTCATAGACAAAGTTCTTCAATCACTGCCACCAAGCTATAAAGGCTTCGTGATGAACTATAACATGCAAGGGATGGAAAAGACAATTCCCGAGCTCTTCGCAATGCTTAAGGCTGCGGAGGTAGAAATCAAGAAGGAGCATCAAGTGTTGATTGTTAACAAGACCACTAGTTTCAAGAAAAAGGGCAAAGGGAAGAAGGGGAACTTCAAGAAGAATAGCAAGCAAGTTGCTACTCCCGGGAAGAAAGTCAAGTCTGGACCTAAGCCTGAAACTCAGTGCTTCTACTGCAAAGGGGCTGGTCACTGGAATCGGAACTACCCCAAGTATTTGGCGAATAAGGAGGATGGCAAAGTGAAAGATATATTTGATATACATGTTATTGATGTGTACCTTACTAATGCTCATAGTAGTGCCTGGGTATTTGATACTAGTTCTGTTGCTCATATTTGCAACTCGAAACAGGGGCTACGGATTAAACAAAGATTGGCTAACGACGAGGTGACGATGCGCATCGGAAATGGTTCCAAGGTTGATGTGATCGCCATCGGCACGCTACCTCTACATCTACCTTCAAGATTAGTTTTAGACCTGAATAATTGTTATTTGGTGCCAGCGTTGAGCATGAACATTATATCTGGATCTTGTTTGATGCGAGACGGTTATTCATTTAAATCGGAGAATAATGGTTGTTCTATTTATATGAGTAATATCTTTTATGGTCATGCACCCTTGATGAGTGGTCTATTTTTGTTGAATCTCGATCGTAGTGATACACATATTAATAATATTGAAGCCAAAACATGCAAAGTTAATAATGACAGTGCAACTTATTTGTGGCACTGTCGTTTGGGTCATATTGGTGTAAAGCGCATGAAGTAACTCCATGTTGATGGGCTTTTGGAATCACTTGATTATGAATCACTTGATGCTTGCGAACCATGCCTCATGGGCAAGATGACTAAGACTCTGTTCTCCGGAACAATAGAGCGAGCAACTGACTTATTGGAAATAATACATACTGATGTATACGGTCCGATGAGTGTTGAGGCTCACGGCAGGTATCGTTATTTTCTGACCTTCACAGATGATTTAAGCAGATATGGGTATATCTACTTAATGAAACATAAGTCTGAAACATTTGAAAAGTTCAAAGAATTTCAGAGTGAAGTGGAAAATCATCGTAACAAGAAAATAAAGTTTCTACGATCTGATCGCGGAGGCGAATATGAGTTACGAGTTTGGTCTTCATTTGAAACAATGTGGAATAGTTTCGCAACTCACACCAGCTGGAACACCACAGCGTAATGGTGTGTCCGAACATCGTAACCGTACTTTATTAGGTATGGTGCGATCTATGATGTCTCTTACCGATTTACCACTATCGTTTTGGGGTTATGCTTTAGAGATGGTTGCATTCACGTTTAATAGGACACCATCTAAATCTGTTGAGACGACACCATATGAATTGTGGTTCGGCACGAAACCTAAGCTGTCGTTTCTTAAAGTTTGGGGTTGCGATGCTTATGTGGAAAAGCTTCAACCTGATAAGCTCGAACCCAAATCGGAGAAGTGCGTCTTCATAGGATACCCAAAAGAAATTGTTGGGTACACCTTCTATCACAGATCCGAAGGTAAGACATTTGTTGCTAACAATGGATCCTTTCTAGAGAAGGAGTTTCTCTCGAAAGAAGTGAATGGGAGGAAAGTAGAACTTGATGAGGTAGTTGTACCTTCTCTAGAATTGGAAAATGGTTCATCACAGAAATCAGTTCCAGTGATGCCTACGCCAATTAGTGAGGAAGCTAATGATGATGATCATGAAACTTCACATCAAGTTACTACCGAAGCTCGTAGGTCAACCAGAGTATGGTCTGCACCAGAGTGGTACGGTAATCCTGTTCTGGAAGTCATGTTACTGGACCATGACGAACCTATGAACTATGAGGAAGCGATGATGAGCCCAGATTCCACGAAATGGCTTGAGGCCATGAAATCTGAGATGGGATCCATGTATGAGAACAAAGTGTGGACTTTGGTTGACTTTCCCAATGATCGGCAAGCCATAGAGAACAAATGGATTTTCAAGAAGAAGACTGACGTTGACGGTAATGTTACTGTCTACAAAGCTTGACTTGTTGCAAAAGGTTTTCAACAAGTTCAAGGAGTTGACTACGATGAGACCTTCTCACCCGTAGCGATGCTTAAGTCTGTCCGAATCATGTTAGCAATTGCCGCATTTTATGTTTATGAAATTTGGCAAATGGATGTCAAAACTGCATTCCTTAATGGATTTCTTAAAGAAGAGTTGTATATGATGCAACCATAAGGGTTTGTCGATCCTAAAGGTGCTAACAAAGTATGCAAGCTCCAGCGATCCATTTATGGGCTGGTGCAAGCATCTCGGATTTGGAATATATGCTTTGATAGTGTGATCAAAGTATGTGGTTTTATACAGACATTTGGAGAAGCCTGTATTTACAAGAAAGTGAGTGGGAGCTCTGTAGCATTTCTAATATTATATGTGGATGACACATTATTGATTGGAAATAATACATAATTTCTGGATAGCATGAAAGGATACTTGAATAAGAATTTTTCTATGAAAGACCTCGGTGAAGCTGCTTATATATTGGGCATCAAGATCTATAGAGATAGATCAAGATGCTTGATTGGACTTTCACAAAGCACATACCTTGATAAAATTTTGAAGAAGTTCAAAATGGATCAGTCTAAGAAAGGGTTCTTGCCTGTGTTACAAGGTGTGAAGTTGAGTCAGACTCAATGCCCGGCCACTGCAGAAGATAGAGAGAAAAAAAAGTCATTCCCTATGCCTCAACCATAGGTTCTATCATGTATGCAATGATGTGTACCAAACCTGATGTATGCCTTGCTATAAGTTTAGCAGGGAGGTACCAAAGTAATCCAGGAGTGGATCACTGGACAGCGGTCAAGAACATCCTGAAATACCTGAAAAGGACTAAGGATATATTTCTCGTTTATGGAGGTGACAAAGAGCTTGTCGTAAATGGTTACATCGATGCAAGATTTGACACTGATCCGGATGACTCTAAGTCACAAACCGGATACATATTTATATTGAATGGTGGAGATATCAGTTGGTGCAGTTCCAAGCAGAGCGTCGTGGCAGGATCTATGTGTGAAGCGGAGTACATAGCTACCTCGGAAGCAGCAAATGAAGGAGTCTGGATGAAGGAGTTCATATCCGATCTAGGTGTAATACCTAGTGCATCGGGTCCAATGAAAATCTTTTGTGACAATACTGGAGCAATTTCCTTGGCGAAGGAATCCAGATTTCACAAGAGAACTAAACACATCAAGAGACACTTCAATTCTATCCGCGATCAAGTCAAGGAGGGAGACATAGAGATTTGCAAAATACATACGGATCTGAATGTTGCAGACCCGTTGACTAAGCCTCTTCCACGAGCAAAACATGATCATCACCAAGACTTCATGGGTGTTAGAATCATTACTATGTAATCTAGATTATTGACTCTAGTGCAAGTGGGAACCTGAAGGAAATATGCCCTAGAGGCAATAATAAAGTTGTTATTTATATTTCCTTATATCATGATAAATGTTTATTATTCATGCTAGAATTGTATTAACCGGAAACTTAGTACATGTGTGAATACATAGACAAAACAGAGTGTCCCTACTATGCCTCTACTTGACTAGCTCGTTAATCAAAGATGGTTCTGTTTCCTGACCATAGACATGTGTTGTCATTTGATGAACGGGATCACATCATTAGAGAATGATGTGATGGACAAGACCCATCCGTTAGTTAATCGTTAAGTTTTATTGCTATTGCTTTCTTCATGACTTATACATATTCCTCTGACTATGAGATTATGCAACTCCCGAATACCAGAGGAACGCCTTGTGTGCTATCAAACATCACAACGTAACCGGGTGATTATAAAGATGCTCTATAGGTGTCTCCAAAGGTGTTTGTTGGGTTGGCATAGATCAAGATTAGGATTTGTGTTGTCACTTGAAGCTACGTCGGTATTTCCCCAAAGAGGAAGGGATGATGCAGCACAGCGGTAGGTATTTCCCTCAGATATGAAACCAAGGTTATCGAACCAGTAGGAGAACCAAGCAACACAACGTAAACAGCCCCTGCACACAAATAACAACACCTCGCAACCCGACGTGTTAAAGGGGTTGTCAATCCCTTTCGGGGTACGGCGCCAGAAATTGCGTGTTGGCGGGAGAAAGTTGTAATAGATTGAATAAATAGATCGCAAATAAAATAAATTGCAGCAAAGTATTTTTGTATTTTTTGAATAAAAAGTGCAAATAAAATAGATTGCAAAGCAAATATGTGAGAAAGAAGACCCGGGGGCCGTAGGTTTCACTAGTGGCTTCTCTCGAGAAATATAGCAAATGGTGGGTAAACAAATTACTGTTGGGCAATTGATAGAACCACAAATAATTATGACGATATGCAGGCAATGATCATTACATAGGCATCACGTCCAAGATTAGTAGACCGACTCCTGCCTGCATCTACTACTATTACTCCACACATCGACCGCTATCCAGCATGCATCTAGTGTATTAAGTTCATGGAAAACGGAGTAATGCAATAAGAACGATGACATGATGTAGACAAGATCTATCTAGGTAGAGATAGACCCCATTGTTTTATCCTTAGTAGCAACGATACATACGTGTCGTTTTCCCTTTCTGTCACTGGTATCAAGCACCGTAAGATCAAACCCACTACCGGGCACCTCTTCCCATTGCAAGATAAATAGATCAAGTTGGCCAAACAAAACCCAAATATCAGAGAAGAAATACGAGGCTATAAGAGATCATGCATATAAGAGATCAAAGAAACTCAAGTAACTTTCATGGATATAAAAAGATATGAATGATCATAAACTCAAAGTTCATCAGATCCCAACAAACACACCGCAAAAAGAGTTACATCATATGGATCTCCAAGAGACCATTGTATTAAAAATTCAGCAAGACAAAGAAAGCCATCTAGCTACTAACTACGGACCCGAAGGTCTACAAAGAACTACTCACCCATCATCGGAGAGGCACCAATGGAGGTGGTGAATCCCATCCGAGATGGTGTCTAGATTGGATCTGGTGGTTCTGGACTCTGCGGTGGCTGGATGAATATTTCGTCGACGCTTCTAGGGTTTTTGGAATATTGGGGTATTTATAGACCAAAGAGGCGGTCCTGGGGGCACCCGAGGTGGGCACAACCCACCAGGGTGCGCCTGGGCCTCCTGGCGCGCCCTGGTGGATTGCCCCTCCACGGGACTCCCACCAGGTGCAACCAGGGCCCAATAGCTTCCTTCTGGTCCATAAAAAATCATCATGGAGTTTCGTGGCATTTGGACTCCGTCTGATATTGATTTCCTGCGATGTAAAAAACATGGAAAAAACAGCAACTGGCACTTGGCACTATGTCAATATGTTAGTACCAAAAAATGATATAAAATGACTATAAAATGATTACAAAACATCCAAGATTGATAATAAAACAACATGGAACAATAAAAAATTATAGATATGTTGGAGACGTGTCAGCATCCCCAAGCTTAACTCCTACTCGTCCTCGAGTAGGTAAGTGATAAAAACAGAATTTTTGATGTGGAGTGTTGTTCATCATGTAATATCATATTCTTTTCTTTGTAGCATGGACATTTGGACTTTTATGTGATTCAAAGCAATAGTCTAGTTTTGACATAATAATTTAGATACTCAAGTATATCAACAAGTAACCATGTCTTTCAAAATATCAACGCTAAAATAAGTTATCCCTAGCCCATCATGCTCAACTATTGATCCATTCATGAAACACACTCGAATATTAGCTACACCCAATACTTAAGTACGATCATATTGCCTCTTAGTTGGTGCTTTTTATGAGAGAATATGGAGACTCAAAATAAAAATTGCATAAAGTAAAAGAAAGGCCCTTCACAGAGGGAAGTAGGGATTTGCAGAGTTGCTAGAGCTCAAAGCAAAAAATTAGAGATAAAAACATTTTGGGAGGTGTATCCATCCCACCAACGAAAATGACTTAGAGTTCCCAACACTTTCCATGCTAGATATGCCATAGGCGGTTACCAAACAGAAAATAAAGTTTATTCCTTTTTCCACCATTCTTTCACCCATGGCTAGCCGTATCCATGGTTGCCCTCCATACCAACACTTTCCAAGGAATTTATTATTTGACAACATAAAGTAAATTCATTTTTGCATTTCGGGACTGGGCATCCCTAAAACCTTTGCCTTACTCTCATGCAATGACAAGTGAATAAACACTCATCGTGAGAATAACACATCAAGCATGGAAAATATTAGCCACCCGTTACCGTTCCGCGAGCGAAACAAACACACAAAAGAGAAGTTTATTTTGAAAATTAGAGAGGCACATGCAAATTTACTTGGAACGGCAAAAGAATACCGCATATAGGTAGATATAGTGGACTCATGTGGCAAAACTGGTTTAAAGGATTTTGGATGCACAAGTAGAGATCATACTTGGTGCAAAATGAAGGCTAGCAAAAGATTGGGAAGCGACCAACCAAGAAACGGATAATCTCATAAGCAAGCATTAAGCATAATTAACACCGAATAATGCACCACAAGTAGGATATAATTTCATTGCATGACTATTGACTTTCGTGCATGCATAGGGAATCACAAACCTTAACACCAATATTCTTACTAAATCATAATTACTCATCAACACAACTCAAATATCACATCATCATATCTCAAAACTATTACTAAGAATCAAGTTTATTTTGTCCAATGATCTTCATGAAAATTTTGTACTTATCCTTCTTGGATATCTATCACTTTGGGACTAATTTTCATGTGTTGCTTTTCATAAGCTCAAACAAATATAAGTGAAGATCATGAGCATAAAAATTTATTTCTCTCAAAATAATTTAAGTGAAGCAAGAGAGAATTTCTTCAAAAAATTTACTAACTCTTAAATAAATCTAAGTGAAGCACGAGAGCATTTCTTCAAAAATACTAAGTACACCGTGCTCAAAAAGATATAAGTGAAGCACTAGAGCAAGTCCTAGCTCATAAAAATTTAAGTGAAGCACAGAGAGCAATTCTAACAAGTCATGACATAATTTTGGATCTCTCAAATAAGTGTGTCCAGCAAGGGATCAAGACTTAAAACACAAAATAAAACAAGCAAAGACTCATATCATACAAGACGCTCCAAGCAAAACACATATCATGTGACGAATAAAAATATAGCTTCGAGTAAAATATCGATAGTTGTTAGAAGAAAGAGGGGATGCCACTCGGGGGCATCCCCAAGTTTAGTTGGTTGCTCATTCTTGGATAATAGCTTGGGATGCCGGGGCATCCCCAAGCTTAGGCTCTTCTATCCTTCTTTCATCCATCGTAAGATAACCCAAAATCTGAAAACTTCAATCACACAAAACTCAACAAAAGCTTTGTGAGATCCATTAGTGTAAGAAAAATAAATCACTACTATAAGTACTGTATCAAACCAATTCTTATTTTGTTTTTGTATTATATCTACTGTATTCCAACTTTTCTATGATAAAAACTCATCAAAGAAAACCATAGAGCCATCAAAATAAGCACACAACACAAAGAAAACAGAATCTGTTGTAGAAATCTGATTTGTTCGAATACTTATGGAACTCCAAAAATTCTGAAAAACTAGGACGACCTGGGTAATTTGTATATTGATCTCCTGAAAAAAGAATTGGCATTTTATCACATTCTGGTGATTTTTAATAATTATTTTCGTGAGCACAAAGTTTCTGTCTTTTTCAGCAAGATCAAACAACTATCACCCAAGAAGATCCTATTGGTTCTACTTGGCACAAACAGTAATTAAAACACAAAAAACACAATCATAATAGTAGCATAATTGTGCTAACACTCAAGAACAGAAAGCAAAAAGCAAAAATAAAATTTATTCATTGGGTTGCCTCCCAACAAGCACTATAGTTTTACGCCCTTAGCTAGGCATAAAGCAAGGATCTAAGTTTTGTCATCTTTGTCCTTTTGAAAGTAAGTAGAAATTTTCCTATCAATGGAATTTAATCTTCTATTTTGTGAAAGCACATGACCATTGATAGCAGAAGAAAGATTAAGCACGTTGCAAAAATTTGCATCTAAACTAGCCCTCATCTCTTTGATATTTTCATTCTGATAAAATCATAGAAGGGTAGTTGGCTCAACATTTTCTCCCTTGGGGTGCCCAAATATAGTTTTCATCTTTTCATAAGTATCAACGGCATTCGCTTCAAGAAAACCGTTTTCAAATATAGAATCTAAAACTTGCTTAAAGGAGGAAGGCAAACCAGCATAAAAACTTTTCAGGTATATTTCTATCTGATATTGGGGGTACATAGCTAGCTCAAATTCTTAACAGCCTATCCCAAGCATCTTTCAAAGATTCATCAAGCAGATAACGAATTTTTTTGGGATCGTCCTCATCAAAATTGTTAAGATTTTCCTTAACAACCCTGGTAAGTCCTTTCACATCATCATTATTTATGAGCTTGGAGAAGACAGAGGGGCTATCCAAAGTATTAAAACTTGGGAGGAATCCCCTAGCCTTTTTAGGATCGGCCATATCAACGAAGAGAAGAACTTAAGTGGACGGAAAAACGGCAAACGGAAAAAGAGAAGCGAATAAAACGGCAAATTTTTGAGAAGTGGGGGAGAGGAAAACGAGAGGCAAATGGCAAATAATGTAAATTGCGAGGAGATGAGATTTGTGATTAGGAACCTGGTGTATGTTGAAGATCCTCCCCGGCAACGGCGCCAGAAATGGTGCGTGGCCGGGAGCCTATCTTGACTTGATCCTCCCCGGCAACGGTGCAAGAAATTCCTTTTGATGTCGCTTGAAGCTACATCGGCATATCCCCAAAGATGAAGGGATGATGCAGCACAGCGGCAGTAGGTATTTCCCTCAGATATGAAACCAAGGTTATCGAACCAGTAGGAGAACCAACAGACACAACGTAAATAGCCCCTGCACACAAATAACAACACCTCGCAACCCGACGTGTTAAAGGGGTTGTCAATCCCTTTCGGGGTACGACGCCAGAAATTGCGTGTTGACGGGAGAAAGTTGTAATAGATTGAATAAATAGATCACAAATAAAATAAAGTGCAACAAAGTATTTTTGAATTTTTGGTTTAATAGATCTGAATTAAAACTGCAAATAAAATAGATCGCAAAGCAAATATGTGAGAAAGAAGACCCGGGGGCCGTAGGTTTCACTAGTGGCTTCTCTCGAGAAAGATAGCAAAAGGTGGGTAAACAAATTACTGTTGGGCAATTGATAGAACCTCAAATAATTATGACGATATCCAGGCGATGGTCATTACACAGGCATCACGTCCAAGATTAGTAGACCGACTCCTGCCTGCATCTACTACTATTACTCCACACATCGACCGCTATCCAGCATGCATCTAATGTATTAAGTTCATGGAAAAACGAGTAATGCAATAAGAACGATGACATGATGTAGACAAGATCTATCTATGTAGAGATAGACCCCATCATTTTATCCTTAGTAGCAACGATACATACGTGTCGTTTTCCCTTTCTGTCACTGGGATCAAGCACCGTAAGATCAAACCCACTACCGGGCACCTCTTCCCATTGCAAGATAAATAGATCAAGTTGGCCAAACAAAACCCAAATATCAGAGAAGAAATACGAGGCTATAAGAGATCATGCATATAAGAGATCAAAGAAACTCAAATAACTTTCATGGATACAAAAAGATATGACTGATCATAAACTCAAAGTTCATCAGATCCCAACAAACACACCGCAAAAAGAGTTACATCATATGGACCTCCAAGAGATCATTGTATTGAGAATTCAGCGAGAGAGAGAAAGCCATCTAGCTACTAACTACGGACCCGAAGGTCTACAAAGAACTACTCACGCATCATCGGAGAGGCACCAATGGAGGTGGTGAACCACATCCGAGATGGTGTCTAGATTGGATCTGGTGGTTGTGGACTCTGCGGCGGCTGGATGAATATTTCGTCGACGCTTCTAGGGTTTCTGGAATATTGGGGTATTTATAGCGCAAAGAGGCGGTCCGGGGGGCACCCGAGGTGGGCACAACCCACCAGGGCGCGCCTGGGCCTCCTGACGCGCCCTGGTGGGTTGTCCCCTCCTCGGGACTCCTGCCAGGTGCAACCAGGGCCAAATAGCTTCCTTCTGGTCCATAAAAAATCATCGTGGAGTTTCGTGGCATTTGGACTCCGTCTGATATTGATTTCCTGCGATGTAAAAAACATGGAAAAACAGCAACTGGCACTTGGCACTATGTCAATAGGTTAGTACCCAAAAAATGATATAAAATGATTATAAAACATCCAAGATTGATAATAAAACAACATGGAACAATCAAAAATTATAGATACATTGGAGACGTATCAAATTGTCACTCCGAGTATCGGAGAGGTATCTCTGGGCCCTCTCGGTAATGCACATCACTATAAGCCTTGCAAGCAAAGTGATTAATGAGTTAGTTACAAGATGATGCATTACAGAACGAGTAAAGAGACTTGCTGGTAACAAGATTGAACTAGGTATGATGATACCGATGATCGAATCTCGGGCAAGTAACATATCGATGACAAAGGGAATAACGTATGTTGTTATTGCAGTTTGACCGATAAAGATCTTCGTAGAATATGTAGGAACCAATATGAGCATCCAGGTTCCGTTGTTGGTTATTGATCGGAGATATGTCTCGGTCATGTCTACATAGGTCTTGAACCCGTAGGGTCCCCACGCTTAACGTTCGTTGATGATTTGTATTATGAGTTATGTGTTTTGGTGACCGAAGATTGTTCGGAGTCCCGGATGAGATCACGGACATGACGAGGAGTCTCAAAATGGTCGAGAGGTAAAGATTGATATATTGGACGATGATATTCGGACACCGGAATGATTTTGGAAAGGTTCAGGTATATTTCGGAGTACCGAGGGGTTACCGGAAACCCCCCGGGGAAGTATTGGACCTACATGGGCCTTAGTGGAGGGGAGCCAGCAAGGGGTGGCGCGTGCCCCCCTCCAAGGGAGCCCGAATAGGACAAGGAGGAGGGGGCGCGACCCCCTTTCCCTCTCCCTCTCCCTCTCCTTCCTTTTCCCCCATCGATGAGAAAGGAAAAAGGGGGGTGCCAAATCCTACTAGGAGTGGAGTCCTAGTAGGAATCCCCCCCATGGCGCGCCCCCTTGGTGGCCGGCCACCTCCTCCACTCCTTTATATACGGGGGCAGGGGGCACCCCATAACACAACAGTTATTTTCTTAGCCGTGTGCGGTGCCCCCTCCACAGTTTACTCCTTCGGTCATAGCGTCGTAGTGCTTAGGCGAAGCCCTGCGCGGATCACATCACCATCACCGTCACCTCGCCGTTGTGCTGACGGAACTCTCCCTCGACCCTCTGCTGGATCAAGAGTTCGAGGGATGTCATCGAGCTGAACGTGTGCTGAACTCGGAGGTGTCGTATGATGTCTACTACGCAACTTTATTCTTGTAGACTCGTGTTGGGCCTCCAAGCGCAGAGTTTTGTAGGACAGTAGCAATTTTCCCTCAAGTGGATGACCGAAGGTTTATCAATCCGTGGGAGGCGTAGGATGAAGATAGTCGCTCTCAAACGACCCTGCAACCAAATACAAGAAATCTCTTGTGTCCCCAACACACCCAATACAATGGCAAATTGTATAGGTGCACTAGTTCGGCGAAGAGATGGTGATAAAAGTGTAATATTGATGGTAGAAATATATTTTTATAATCTGAATAAATAAAAACAGCAAGGTAGCAAATAGTAAACGAGCACAAAAACGGTATTGCAATGCTTGAAAATGAGGCCTAGGGTCCGTACTTTCGCTAGTGCAATCTCTCAACAGTGCTAATATAATTGGATCATATAACCACCCCTCAAAGTGTGATGAAGAATCACTCCAAAGTTCCTATCTAGCGGAGAACATAAGAATAAATTGTTTGTAGGGTACGAAACCACCTGAAAGCTATTCTTTCCGTTCGATCTAATCAAGAGTCCGTACTAAAATAACACAAAGCTATTCTTTCCGTTCGATCTATCCTAGAGTTCGTACTAAAATAACACCAAAGCATATTCATATTCATAATACTCAATCCAACACAAATAACTTCAAACAGTGCCCCAAGATTTCTACCGGAGAAACAAAGACAAGAACGTGCATCAACCCCCTATGCATAGATTACCCCAATGTCACATCGGGAATCCGCGAGTTGAGTGCCAAAACATATATCAAGTGAATCAATACGAACCCCATTGTCACCACGAGTATTCAATTGCAAGACATATATCAAGTGTTCTCAAATCCATAAAAGTATTCAATCCGATAACAACGAAATCTCAAAGGGAAAAACTCAATTCATCACAACAAGATAGAGAGGGGAAAACACCATATGATCCGACTATATTAACAAAGCCCGCGATACATCAAGATCGTGACATCTCAAGAACAAGAGAGAGAGAGAGAGAGAGAGAGAGATTAAACACATAGCTACTGGTAAAAACCCTCAGCCCCGAGGGTGGACTACTCCCTCCTCATCGTGGTGGCCGCTGGGATGATGAAGATGGCCACCAGTGATGATTCCCCCCTCCGGCAGGGTGCCAAAACGGGGTCTAGACTGGTTTTTGGTTGGTACAGAGCCTTGCAGTGGCGAAACTTCTGATCTAGGGTAACCCCGAGGGTTTTCGGAATTTTTGGGAATTTATAGGGTAAAGAGGGGGTGCGTGAGGCCACCAAGGTGGGCACAACCCACCTGGGCGCGCCTGGGCCCCCAGGCGCGCCCTGGTGGGTTGTGCCCCCCTCGGGGCACCCCCCAGGTGCTGCTCTAGCCCATCTTGGGTGTGCTGGTCCATAAAAAATCTCCAAAAAGTTTCGCGGTGTTTGGACTCCGTTTGATATTGATTTCCTGCGATGTAAAAAACAAGCAACTGGCACTGGGCACTGAGTCAATAGGTTAGTCCCAAAAAATGATATAAAGTGTCTATAAAATGATTGTAAAACATCCAAGAATGATAATATAACGACATGAATACTTCATAAATTATAGATAGTTGGAGACGTATCAGCATCCCCAAGCTTAATTTCTACTCGTCCTCGAGTAGGTAAATGATACAAGAAATAATTTATGAAGTGTGAATGCTAGCAAAGTGCATAAGTTTGATCAATTATAATTTCAATCACTTTTCCTAGCATCATGACAGCAATTCTTTCTTATAAAACTTCTCATGTTATATTAGCAACCAATTCACATGTTAAGGTTCAAACAATGAATTCTATTGAAACTCAACAACCTATGTTCTCAGTCACCAAGCAATTGTAATTCAACTTATTCAACATAGTTTAAGTAAGAGCTCCACATACTCAACCATCATATAATCTTCTATGATTTCTAACACTCACCGCATACACATGAGCAAAACGTTTCAACCGGAAGGGATGAGCCACCATATGTTTAACTTGTTTTGTAAGGCAAGCTTAATTAGAAACCGAGCCAGTCACGTTTGTGTGAGCCGGCCGGGACTCTGTAAACCGCCGGGCATCCACCTGTATATAAAGGGGTGACCCGGCGGCAGGTTAACCCAAGTAACAATCAATCGAGAACTAGGTCAAGCGTATTCGCTCCCTGGTGATCGAAACCCAAGCAATACAACCGAAAGCAGGAGTAGGCTTTTACCTCGTTGAGAGGGGCCGAACCTGGGTAAACTCTGTGTCCTTTGTCCCGTTCAACCCCTTCAAGCTAACCTAGTTGCGATGGAACCACACCTAAGTCCTTCTGCTAGGGCATCTGCCGTGTTAAGTCCATGACAACTCTAGAAGAAAAAAAAGTTAGACATGTACATCAACAAACATAGCAATGATGGTATTTATCTGATAGCTGTAACTATGAATCCCCAAGGGTCATTCAAATCAACCCGCATTATAGAAACCGAACAAAAATAGTACTAATTTGTAATTTACAAGAAGTCTCAGCTAGATCGGAATTATTGTAAATATAAAAGGGAGTACTGATTCTTCCCTTGTTAGATAGTTGCCACAATTTTCACCAGTAAAAACAAAAATAGTTGTCACATTTCGTCATTAGCTCGTGTGAAACCATAATGTTCAACTAAATAAAATTTCACATCGGAATACAACACACAAAAAGGCATCCTGGATTGGGATTTCTAATTGCATCACAACCATATTGGATTGCTGGCCCTGTCTATTCCAAATATCTACATTGACATGCATATAAACAAACTCTAAAGCATCATATGCCATAGAAACAATCGACCTTGGAAACATATTGCATGAAGAAGATAGGTAAAGGCTGCAGCCGCCGAACATGCATGGAAGGGAGGGTAAAAAAGAAGTGGAGGTGAAAACATATGGAGGTTTCTATGGGAAAATGAGATAAACATATATGAGTAACATACCTACACTCGTGGGGGATGGTTGTAGCAGGGTGCTAGAAGGTCTTCGGATGCTTGTATAGTAAGCAGACCTATGAAAGATAAGAATTTCCTGTTCATCCGCATTTCGTTAGAATAGTACATATATGTCAGAAAATACGTATGCAATATTTTAGTAACATATAAGCAATGCGGAACTGGTCTGCATAGTGCTGTTGCACAATCCAAAACTAATACATGCAAGAAATAATTTCAAGTAGATGTGCTTTTAACGGATGGCTATCTATTCATATTATGACATCTTCTATTTTGTGTTTTCGTCAAAATAGCAGTTTTCGGGATAATAAGTTAACTTATCCTTAGTTGAATGATTCACATAATAGATAACTTGAAGGCAAGGATTTACCTGATGGAGAGATGACTGGGGTTATTTACTGGTGTAAATATAGATAGACTGAATGCAAATTGACCAGAATAAAAATTGAGGAACAGCTTAAAGCATGCACATGCAAATCAATGTCACCATTGGGAAATGCAAATTAATTATACGGAGAAGAGAATCGAATCACCATTTTGGACTCAAGTCTATCTTGTGAGGGGCAGTGGCAGCTTCCTTCATGCATATGAGCATGTTTTTAGTTACTATCTGTTACATAACTGCATACGGAATTACCCCCACATACAGAATTAGCTACCATCCATACAGAATTACCCCCACACACACCTCAAAAACCCATAAAGTGTACAGAACTCCAACACTTTTGAAAGCCTACCACTCTAGCTTGAAACAGGCTACTAGATATGTAGAATCTCCAAACACTAAGCTGAATTGACATATTTTTAATGGAAAAATGGTGATGAATTCTCAGTTCCGCAATGACAATATTAGTATAATACATGCTCTCACAGGTTATCGTGGCAAAGAGTTTTTTCAATTGACAATTAGCAAACTGCTGCAGGCAGGGAGATTAGGCCACATACTTGGAAGATCCTCGGCCAGGAGATCGCAAACCGGTACGCATCAAAGCCCAAGTATCTGCAGTATGTCCACATCTTCCTACACCTCAAAATACCTCTATCGAGTATCGGACTACACAATGAACAAAGCCAACCCGCAACTTCCATTAATTAACCTATCAAACAACTAAATGCTTAAACGATGTGAACGACAAAATAGTACCTGAGATGTAGGAAGAAATGATAAATCTTCTCTCTAAATAATGGCAAATCTGTTGGTGAACGTAGCATGCAATTTTAAAAAAAATTCTACGATCACGCAAGATCTATCTAGGAGATGCATAGCAACGAGAGGGGATAGTGTGTCCACGTACCCTCGTAGACCGAAAGCGGAAGCGTTAGATTAACGCAGTTGATGTAGTCGAACGTCTTCACGATCCAACCGATCCAAGTACCGAACGTACGGCACCTCCGTGTTCAGCACACGTTTAGCTCGATGACGTCCCTCGAACTCTTGATCCAGTAGAGGGTCGAGGGAGAGTTCCGTCAGCACGACGGTGTGGTGACGGTGATGGTGATGTGATCCGTGCAGGGTTTCGCCTAAGCACTACGACGCTATGACCGGAGGAGTAAACTGTGAAGGGGGGCACCGCACACGGCTAAGAGAAATCTTGGTGTCCCTTTGGGGTGCCCCCTGCTCACGTATATAAAGGGGGGAGGAGAGAGGCCGGTGGCTAGGAGGGGCGCGCCATGGGGGGAGTCCTACTTGGACTCCTAGTCCAAGTAGGATTTGCCCCCCCTTTTCCTTTCTCCACCGGAGGGAAAAGGAAGGAGAGGGAGAGGGAAAGGGAAGGGGGGCGCCGCCCCTCCTCCCTGTCCTATTCGGACTCCCTAGGAGGGGGGCGCGCGGCCGCCCCCCGCGGGCTTCCCTCCCTCTCCCTTAGGCCCATGTTGGCCCAACACTTCCCCGGGGGTTTCCGGTAACCCCTCGGTACTCCGATAAAATACCCGAAATACTCGGAACCATTCCGATGTCCGAATACAACCTTCCAATATATGAATCTTTACCTCTCGACCATTTCGAGACTCCTCGTCATGTCCGTGATCTCATCCGGGACTCTGTACAAACTTCGGTCACCAAAACACACAACTCATAATACAAATCGTCATCGAACGTTAAGCGTGCGGACCCTACGGGTTCGAGAACTATGTAGACATGACCGAGACACATCTCCGGTCAATAACCAATAGCGGAACCTGGATGCTCATATTGGTTCCTACATATTCTAAGAAGATCTTTATCGGTTAAACCGCATAACAACATACGTCATTCCCTTTGTCATCGGTATGTTACTTGCCCGAGATTCGATCGTCGGTATCATCATACCTAGTTCAATCTCGTTACCGGCAAGTCTCTTTACTCGTTCCGTAATGCATCATCCCGTAACTAACTCATTAGTCACATTGCTTGCAAGGCTTATAGTGATGTGCATTACCGAGAGGGCCCAGAGATACCTCTCTGATACACGGAGTGACAAATCCTAATCTTGATCTATGCCAACTCAACAAACACCTTCGGAGACACCTGTAAAGCATCTGTATAATCACCCAATTATGTTGTGACGTTTGATAGCACACAAAGTGTTCCTCCGGTATTCGGGAATTGCATAATCTCATAGTCAGAGAAATATGTATAAGTCATGAAGAAAGCAATAGCAATAAAACTAAACGATCATTATGCTAAGCTAACGGATGGGTCTTGTCCATCACATCATTCTCTAATGATGTGATCCCTTTCATCAAATGGCAACACATGTCTATGGTCAGGAAACTTAACCATCTTTGATTAACGAGCTAGTCAAGTAGAGGCATACTAGGGACACTCTGTTTTGTCTATGTACTCACACATGTACTAAGTTTCTGGTTAATACAATTGTAGCATGAATAGTAAACATTTATCATGATATAAAGAAAATATAAATAACAACTTTATTATTGCCTCTAGGGCATATTTCCTTCAAAATCTTCCATGGTAAGTAAATCCGGTATCAGCTTCCATATGTTCTTGCTTCAAATAGTTGTACATAATACAACGATCGCACGTGCCGAGGTAACATGAACACTGCAGAAGAGTAGAAATTTTTCTTGTCGGATAGAATAACAGTAGAGAATATAGCAAATAGACCTAATACGAGAAGTCAGTACAAACTAAAAAGTGATGAGCTTTCGGGAGCTAGCAGGCACCATTCGGATCGGGAGCTGACGAGCAAGGAAGATGGGCAGGGTTAGGCTCACGAACTAGCCGCCGTGCCTGAAACTGGAGCGGGCGGGTGTTGAGGAAATTCTCATAACCGGGCGGTGGACCTCACTCACATCACCGACGACCTGGAGGCGGCTGATGTCCTGGCGGCGCACAGTCAACACAGGTCAATTAACCAAAGGGAAAGCCAATAGTGAACACAAGTCGTGCATAGCAAGTAGATGAAGGGTTGGGATCGCGCGTACGGCGTACGTACCTAAACGCAGCAGCAGACACCATGGCCACCTGGATGAATCAGGTGAAGGGAGGACGAAGTGGATCGTGGTGGGTGCCGCCACTCCAAATCGCGCTCAGCGGCGCACCAGAGGGGGAGTAAGGAGAAGAGGGGGTAACCCTGGCACGGGCTTGTAGGGAGAGGTCGGGTGCAGGGAGGTTTCCTCTCAACGATGGCATCGCCTTGTCGTCGTCGTCGCCGCCTTGGTTAGGTCTTCCAAGAGATTACGAGAGAGAGGGAGAGAGAGAGAGGGGGGATGGGCGCAAGCGAACTGTAGCGGCCACAATTGCCCACCTCGCTTTGCCTCGCTGACCAAGGAGCCGATCCCTTCGGCCCAATAGCCAATTAACCAGCGAACTGCGTTTTTTCCGCCAGAGTAGCGTCCCCTTAAAACAACGGGCCCATGTAACGAAAAACGTGGCGCACTGATCAAATCTGACGGCTGAAAACGTCTAGATCGTGACAATGGACGGCCAAAAATGCATATCACTAAGAGGGGCTTGCTTTAGGCTCGGTTATACTATCCTAAAATAAGCAAAACAAATGCACGCGCCTAGAAAGAAATCTCATGCACATCCGTGGGGAGATTGCCATCACATTTCATCAATCAAAGAAAAAAGATAAAAATCACAGTAAACCTTATCCTCCAAGAACCTGCCGGAGATGGAAAAACCATCTAAACCTGGCATGAAAATTTGGTAGGATTCGCCATGCCCGCAACCGTCTCGTCGGGGACGACGGTGGGAGACGGAGACGGGGACAAGCAAGCGAAGCCGAGAGGAGAAAGGCGCGTGACGCTGACACGAGCGCACGCAGCGTCGCGTACGACTCCCTCCCCCGGCCCCGTCCCATCCATCTACCCCCGCCCCGCCCGTCTCCCCCCGATCCGCATCCCCTACCGGCGCGTTAGGTGGTGGAGGCCCACAGAGAGAGAGAGAGAGAGGGGGATCGGAAATCCTCCTCCGGCGTCCATCATTTTCTTTTCATTTCCTTGCGGTACGCATATATTGCCCCGCACACCCGCACAACGCTTCGCCCAAATCTCATTCCCCCCGATGGGCCGAAAGAAGCGCAGCCCCCCACCAAACCCTACTCCGCCCCCGCATCCGCCCGCCGGCGCCCTCCTCCGCCTCGCCGATGCGCCGGCGGCGGCGGCGGCGGGCCCCGACCCCGCCGCCGTGCGGGCCGAGTGCGACCGGGCCCTCGCCTGCCTCCAGCGGGGCAACCAGCCCAAGGCGCTGCGCCTCATGAAGGACGCCCTCGCCCGCCACGGCGAGGGGTCGCCGCTCCTCCTCCGCGCCCACGGCACCGTCCACTCCCGCGCCGCCGCCGTCCTCACCGACCCCGCCGCCCGCGCGCGCCACCACCAGGCCGCCCTCCTCGCCGCGCGCCGCGCCGTCGACCTCGCGCCCGACTCCCTCGAGCTCGCCCACTTCCGCGCCCTCCTCCTTTACGAGGCCGCCAGCGACAACCGCGCCTACGAGGAGGTCATCGCCGAGTGCGAGCGCGGGCTCAGGATCGACGAACCCTCCGACCCAGAGCCCCACTCCCTCAGGCTGCCCGCCCCCGACCCCGACCAGCTCCGGGCCGAGCTCCGCAACCTCGTCCAGAAGGCCAATCTCGCATCCATATCCACCTGGGTCAAGAACCTCGGCGGCTCCGATGACAAGCTTGGCTTCTTCCGCCTGGCGGATGACCCCTTGGAGCTCCAGCTCCTCCCCGCGGCCCCAGCCCCGCGCCGCCCCAACGAGATCAAGAAGGCTACCAAGACCGTCGAGGAGCGCCGCAAGGAGATCGAGGTGCAGGTCGCTGCTCTCAGGCTGCTGGAGCAGCAGCAGCAGCAGCACAATGCCGCCGCCGCTCTCAACTCCTCACCACCACAGTCACAGCAGGGAGATGAGCCCCCCTCCTCATCATCTCAGTCCACCGCGGCTGGCCATCGTGCTGATCGGAGAAAGGGAGGGTCCAAAAAGGCAGCAGCCTCATCAGCATCCGACCAAAGGAATCAGGTGTGTGCGTTCTGGGCCGCTCTGCCTGTCGATCGGAGGCTGGCCTTACTGAAAACTAGCATTTCTGAGCTCAAGGAGTACTACAAAACTCATAAGGACAAAGATGTTGCCGCTGCGGCACCTGCCGTGCTTGATGAGGTGGTAGATTTTGCCACTGAACACGGGTGTTGGGAGTTCTGGTTATGTGGCATCTGTGAGGAGCGCTACCCAGACGTGGCACATTCATTGCGGGAGCATGTGAGTGCACTACCACGTCAAGTGCAGGCTATGTTGCCACAGGAGATTGATGCTGACTGGGCAGCAATGCTCATTGGTTCGAGCTGGAGGCCGGTGGATGTTGCTGCGGCACTCAAAGCGCTTGAGGATGAGCAAGTGGACAACATCGGCCAAGACAGGGACAAAGATTCAATGTCGTCCGATAATTGGAGTATCAAGGACAAGTCGGACACCTCAGAATCCTCAGCCTCGCCACACAATGAGGAGTGTGATGGTTTTGGAGTGGTAATGAGGGAAGGTGCCAGGAAGTGGCCGCTGTCTGATGATGATGAAAGAGCAAAGATTCTGGAGAGGATCCACTCGTTGTTCCAAATCCTTGTGAAGCACAAAAACATTTCAATGAACCATCTGAGCAGGGTGATACATTTTGCCATGGACGAACTTAGAGGGATACCTTCTGGGTCATTGTTGCTTAACCACTCGATTGACGAATCGCCGCTCTGCATTTGCTTCTTGGATGCCTCATCACTGAAAAAGGTTCTCAAGTTCTTGCAGGACCTAATGCAGTCCTGTGGACTTAGTAGGTCCTCAGAGAAGGATGGCGAACTAGGTGATGGAGATTGTTTCCCCAAAAATAACACTATCCTAGAGGGTGTTACGCTGGATTCTGTTTCATCATCACTGATCCTTGATGGCCGGGTGTTTGGTGGGAAGTCAAAGTCTGGTCCTGAGAATGTTGATACTGATGAATTTCTTTCATGGTTGTATGCTGGATCTCCTCCAGTAGGAGAGCAGCTATCAGAGTGGAACTGTATGCTTGTTGATAGGACAAGTCAGGGGATGCAGATTCTTGATATGATTGACAAGGAGGCATCTTCCTTGAAAAACTTTTGTGAAATGAAGCATGAACAATTGAACATTGAGGAGGGTGTGCTTGCTGTGAATAATATTATACAAGAGGAGCAACGGCTAAGGGACCGTGGGGGCCGGTATTCATATCAAGGATACGAGGAGCTCCTGAGGAACCGTCAGGAGGAGTTGTTGGAGACCAGATTTCGCAGCTCTGAGTACGATGCAATCTCAAACGTCTTGAAGGAAGTTCGCACCTCACACTTTGGTTATGATGAAGGTTTTTCTGGGATGACCTCGCGCCAGTGTGACTTTGATGGGGCAGCAATAGATGATTGGAGGTTGCATGACTTTATGCACCCAAGTGATTCAGTTGTGCCGACGATTGTTTTGAGGATGAAGGAACACGTAACTACGGAGGTTAGTTTTCCGGCACTGCATTTATCGGCAGAAATTATATAATCTTCAATATGCAATAATGGTCTGATCTCTTAACTGTTCCACTTGCAGCTTGGCAAGATAGACGCTAGGATTATGCGAAGTGTAGCTCTGATGCAGCAACTGGATCTCAAGCTTGAACCTGCTGCTTTCGTTGATTATCGATCAATTCTTCTCCCCCTCCTGAAATCCTTCTTGCGAGTTTGTATACTGCATCCCTGTACACCTGATTGTTTTATTGCTTTGTGGTCTTGTTCATTTCTTAACTATGGTTATTGTGTGGTGATCTAGAACCATTTGGAAGAGCTCGCGGACAAGGATGCTAGAGAGAGATCTGATGCAGCAAGAGACGCCTTTCTGGCTGAACTTGCTTTAGACGCTGAGAAGAATGCAAACAAAGGGGGTGATAAAAAACCATCCCATGAGAAATCAAAGGACAAGAAGAGAATGAAGGATTCTCGGAGATCTAAGGATCTTAAGGTAGTTATGAGTATGATCATATTGTATGCTCTGCTTTTGTACACAACTGAATTTTGTTTCTCGCTTTATTACTTTCTAGGATTTGAGCTGGAGTGATCAATACATTGTTCGCCAGGACAGTGCAGATGAGGAAACATCAGAGCAAGCGTAAGTAATGCTTGTACCCTCCATGTTCTGATATGTGTAGCATCCTTCACTTGCCAGAGGACTTGTCCAGTGAAATGCTTGCAGTGCTTTTTTTTTGTCCTGTGCATATTTGTAGTTACCCAGCACTACTAGTTTAAATCCATGTCAGAGTTGATTATATAACAGGTTTTCTGCATTATTTGCTCAAGAAAAGGTATCTGCATAATGAATTACCAAGATCAACTGATCTCGTAAACTTCCTTTTTGTAGAGCTGCTGAATCATGTAAACCTCATCCGACGTTGTGCATTGTTTTCCATATCTTTTTGTAGTTAGCAGTAGCACACTCCTTTCATCATTAGAGCTCTTTAGGGTAGATAGTGGTCAAACAAATTGTGAGGATTGAATAGTTCTCTTCGCTTTTTAGCATGATCAGTCTGAACTAAAATAGTCAGCAATTGGATCATGGTTTTCAACATCATCATGTTTCTTTTGGCTTAGGACATTCATGTGTGTATGTCTTTAATTTATCTGATCATGTTAAATGTGCAGTCAGACTCTTGTTGATTGTGATGACTTCGACGGCAAACTTTCACTAAGTGATGACTACTCAAATGAACAAGAGGAAGATCATAGGCATAGAGTACAACTTGAAGCAGAGGAAAGAAAACTGGAGGAAACTTTGGAGTATCAAAGGCGGATAGAGGAGGAGGCAAAGCAGAAGCATCTTGCCGAACAGTCCAGAAGTACTTCGTCAGCTCCTGATATTGGGGCAAATGGTTATTCAACTGATGTAAATTCAAGCGTGCATCAGGATAACCATCAAAGTGCACCCAATAATTTCTCACCTGCTTATCTTGAAGGCATAAAGTTTGGTGATTTTCGTTTTCCTAAAGTTCCTTCACGGGAAAAGCATTCTAGTTCTGATTTTTGTGGTGTGGACCTGCCACAAAAGACTGAGAACAATCGCAGGGAGAAACCGAATGGACTGCGCTCTCCGGGAGCACATGCATTAACCAGCAGCAATATGGATTTCACTAAGCCAGCATTGAAAATGAACGGAGTTGGGAAATATGCTCAGAATACAAAACTTTCAACTAATCCTCTTATCCAAAGGTCTAAGAGCAGTACTAGCCAACCACATAAGAAATACATCCAAGGTTGTTGGCAATGTCTTGTCCAAATCTCTCCTTTAATTCCCTTTGTAACTGTGGTCCAACTATTTTATGTTTGTTGTTGCATATATGCCAGGTGCTCTTCATAATGGTGATGATAGTGCATCTAGTCGACAAAATGGTACAACAGCTCCAAGATGGAGCAGTTCTGGCAAAGTAGCTGACTTTTCTAGTAACAGTTATCAGGATGGAAAACAAAATGAGTTGCCACCTGTGCTTTCTTCGGATGGTCCATGGAATGCCAACAAAGCTGAGGAAGGTATATGTCGTTCAACTTTCAAGCAGTGCTGGAGTATTTATCATTTAAACTCAAAACTAATTCGTGGAATGTTTTCTTGCTCTACCATGAGAAATTCGTTCCTGAGTACACCTAAAAGTTTGTGAAGTCTTTAAACAGGTTGAAGCACCATGTTCTCGTGTTACTTAATCATTAGAGGATGGTCATGCATGGCTTGCTTCCGCTTATCATCTCTACCCCCAGTTCATAAAAACATGCCATTTTTGTACGCCATCAGTGTTCAACTGCAATTTTTCTTGTTGTATCTGTTGGAACGCATTTATGAAACCTACTAGAATTGGAAGATCGGTACATCTTTTGGAGACAAATTGACACATCATTTTCATGCGTCCGATCTTAATATCCAAAATGGTACTGACAGGAGAAGTTTGGCAGAGGTTAGAATGAACCCATGATAATTTAGGCACCTACAGTGTTTTTGATAAAAAACATGATCATATGTGTTCTGTACAAAAGCAAAAAAGATATGGACATCTCTTTGTTATATAACTTGGTATCTCTTGACTTCTTGGCACAATACTCGTATGATTATGTTTTTTCATGAAACTTTGTATATGTGTCTACATTAATACTTTGTAGTACTATGGACTTCTGAAAATGTCTTTATATGATGCACCTATCTTCACAAAGTCTTCTTTAAGCAATGTTCAAGTGCACATAATCCAAACCGGCATACTTCTGTTAAACTGATTAACATTTTGGTAGTGCTATGGATTAACTTTGTATTTGTGTCTACATTAATACTTTGTAGTACTATGGACTAACGAAAATGTCTTTATTTATATGCACCTATCTTCACAAAGTCATCTTTAAGCAATGTTTGAGTGCACATAATCCAAACCGGCAAACTTCTGTTAAACCGATTAACATTTTGGTAGTACTATGGATTTTCTGATCTGTTTAAATATAGAAACTCACGAAGGGGTGCATATGGAGTTATGGACCTATCTTCACAAAGTCTTCTTTAAGCGATGTTTGAGCGCACATAATCCAAACCAGCATTTGTTAACATGATGGAGTATTAGTTATTGACGTACGTGTCCTTGACCAAGCCACCACCCACCTGTATCTTTTCCTTGTTCACTAAAGCCACGTCCTGCTTCTGCATATTACTTTCCAATTTTGTGCTCTGTCCTCGCATATAACTTGTATTTTTTCTAAAATGCAAACTTGTTATATATGCATAGTATGTCAGAAATTTCCTCATTGGTCTTTCCTTTCATGTCCAGCTGATAAGGGGGCAATCTCACCTGCAATTGTATGTATCGAGGATGATTCTGACAAAAGATTTGAAGAAGACCTTAGAAAAGCAGTGCACCAAAGCCTTGGTACATCAATGCTGTTCTTCAACTGCTGTTTTCTTTCTCTCTTCACAATCTCTTGTCTTGGGCCTTGAAAGCCCATGGATATATCTCTTCCACAACTAGTTAGCATCATTAATAAGCTCTTATATTGTTTTAAGGTGTTCTTTAATTGCTGCAGATGCGTAGTTGTGTTTTAGATTACATGGAACATTCTTTCCTTGTATCAACCGTTTGATTTGAATTGGAGCATTTGTATGGCGACATCTAGTTTGACTTTAGCACTGAAGCAACTTAGATGGTTTGTGAGAAGAGATGCAGAATTGTAGGATTCAAATGCAAAGCTGATAAGATCTGTAATTTTGCAAGGCTGTGTATTAAATATTACCTATAAAAGCTGCAATTTTGAAGGATCTATGCTTGGTTAGGACTTAGAAGTGTACCTTTTGTCATTTTCCTGTGGCTTCATTATCATTTTAGATTTCTAGATTGTATGCTGGTGCTACTACATGGTGATTTACATGATTAGTTTCATCCTATAAACACGACACTCCGATATTAATTCTCTTTAGTCCCTGCTCCCTGCTAATCTGATCATTTATGTCTGTTATGTTGGTCGTTTGTAATTTGGAATTCTACTTTAAACTTATTCTTCCACTAATGATGATGCAGCAGGTGCTTCAAATGGGAAAGAAGTGTATGGGGCTGGCCTTAAAAATGCTGCTGGAGAATACAATTGTTTCCTGAATGTGATTATCCAGGTAAATGTCAAGACTTGTGAAGCTTATGCAAGTGTACTTTGTTTTTTCACATAATGTTCCTCCATATGCAGTCATTATGGCATTTGAAGCGGTTTCGACACGAGTTCCTTAAAACATCATCACTGCATATGCATATTGAGGATCCTTGTGCTGTCTGTGCATTATACAATATATTCGTTGACTTGAGCAAAGCATCTGAGGGGCAAGGAGAAGCCGTTGCGCCTACTTCTTTGAGGATAGCTTTGAGCAAATCCTATCCTAACAACAGGTTCTTTCAGGAGGTATATTTCTGTCTGTTATCCCATGGCTAGGTGTGCTGGGCACATTTCTGTATAATTTTGTTATCCAAATTCCCACCTGATATATAAAATGGCTCTTTTGTTAATCTGAAATTATCACTATTGTCTGACCATTGTATAATATATTTTTATTGCAGGGTCAAATGAATGATGCATCTGAGGTATTGGGTGTGATCTTTGAGTGCTTGCATAAGTCGTACACTTCTCGGGCTGACTGCCATGCTAAATCTCATGAGAGCAATTCTATCGGCTCATGGGACTGTGCAAGCGATTTTTGCATTGCACATTGCCTTTTTGGAATGGATGTCTATGAACGGATGAACTGCCACAGTTGCGGATTAGAGTCTAGACGACTTAAGTATACCTCATTCTTCCACAATATCAATGCGAGTTCACTTCGAACTGCAAAGGTTAGTTGTTTTCCTTATGTTGAATCTCATGCTTATTATTCTCGTGTCCCCTTATTTTCTGGCTGAACGGGTCCAGTTTATGCCCCTCAACTCTTCTCAAGTTTAATGGTGAAGAACTTCAAGTTGCGTACTTTAGGTCTTCCATGTGTCATAACCCTTCAGAATGTCCTGGTGCAAAACAATCCATACTTTTGTCCCACGTGGCATTGACTTCCTTGCTGGCATTGGGTCCCATGGTCAAGAAATTAGAGTATTACCTCTGTATAAAAAATCTGGACTAAGGTGAGAATTCATGCCACCTGCGGGTATCATAGTGGCCGCTCTTTGAATCAAGTAGGAGAGTTGGGCAATATCGAGCTCCCATAAAACATTGGCAATTGGTGGCCATGTTAAGCAGCAAAGCTGCCGTGATATTATGCAGAATCAAAACTAGGATTTGCTTGAGAGAAGCGACTCAAGATTTTGATACGTTGAAGCCTTAAGTAAATGGTTGTGGTGTTTTAGGGCAGCAAATTTAGCTTGGGAAAGAGATGAGGGGGCTATATTAGGTCTGCTCTGTATTCTGTGGTTTTTGATGTACTTTGATTGAAATTGTTATTTTCTTCCATGCTACAGATGATGTGTCCAGATCCATTTGATGATCTTTTGAAGACTGTGATAATGAATGATCAGCTAGCTTGTGATCCTGATGTTGGCGGTTGCGGAAAACCAAATCATATACACCACATTCTTTCTAGTTCCCCTCATGTTTTTACAGTTGGTAATCTTCTTTCTCTTTCCGCATGTAAACATACATTTACATGCAATTATTCATTTTTAGTCCAGTCTTTCTAAAAGATGATCGTGTAATACTCTCTTAAAATGCATTTTAGCAGTGTAGGATTGCCTGCTTCACTATTTAGTTTACAATCTCGATAAAGGAATAAATCCTTTTCTCGCATATCCTCTACATTTGCTATTCACTTATGTGTGAGTGTGCATGTGCGTAAGTTCTTGCGTGTCCTGTGTTCGATGAAATCACTTATTGACTCGGTTCTCTTACCCATCAATCTTTCCTTTTTAGTTTTGGGATGGCAGAACAGCAAAGAAAGTGTTGGTGACATAGCTGCAACCTTGGCTGGTATTTCGACTGAGATAGACATCAGTGTTTTCTACCGTGGTCTAGATCAAGGAAGCAAACATTTTCTGGTGTCAGTGGTATGGCTACGAATACCTGTTATGTTCTTTCCCATTTTAAATGGACATCTGATCTGATGGTACTGTTAATTGCTGCTTCCTTAAACCTGCAGTAAATGTGTTCTGCTTATGGTGCAAGTCAGACACGCAGCTCTAAAAGATCTCTAGTGTTCCTGTTGTACTTTGCACTATGCACTACAGGATAGACTTAAGTTACAAAAATCGTAAATATGTTTGGGTAGCTAATATTTTATCCTCAGAGCTCGCTGTATCATATACGAATGTGCTATTGCGTATTGCTGAGTTGCCCTCAAACAATCCCGATGATAGGACTACAGCGGTATTGGTTAGGCTAAGTTATACCTCAGTACAAAGAGCAAGCAGTGAGCATATTCTGCTGGGATTCCTTTGTATTGCAGTAGAGTCGGTATACTTAGTACGTACCACTTAAGTAGCTATAATATGCTGCCGCTACTGCTAAAAAACTACTCCCTCCGTCCCGTAATATAAGAGCGTTTTTGACACTACACTAGTGTAAAAAACGCTCTTATGTTATGGGACAGAGGGAGTAACATTTTACAAATCAGTTCCTGTGAATCACAGGAGGTAGTGCAATGTTATGTGTTGGTGTGCTACGTTACCTGCACTAGCCAAATGCTACATGTATCATATGCTGACATGCTTGTCTAGACTTATTATTCTGCATTTTGTGGTATGACGTAGCGTCTTTTCAAGTTGGATTTTGAATAGAAACTGGTATTTGCTTGGTCATCTCTAAATCATTCTATTGGGGCACATATTATAGCAGCTTGAACTATCGCTGTATTTCTGCAAGTTATACTAAATTCCAGTAATTCAAGAGTATTGAAACGTATCAGTTAAAGCATCTATTGCGAGTTGTATTTTGATATTTCTTACACATGCAGGTTTGTTACTACGGGCAGCATTATCATTGCTTTGCTTTCGAGGATGAGCACTGGGTCATGTATGATGACCAGACTGTTAAGGTAACAAGATATATAAACCTATCCACTGAAGGAAACCCCCATCCTGTTTCTTGTACCCTACCTACTAAAGAAAAACCATCTTATGTTTGTTCCTTGTTTGTGTAGGTTATTGGTAGCTGGGCTGATGTGGTCATTATGTGTGAGAAAGGTCATTTACAACCTCAAGTGCTCTTCTTTGAAGCTGCAAATTAATTTTCTTCAAAGTTCAAGGGTGCTGTGCTGTGCCGTGGCGTGGTTAACGTGTCTTGTGAGATATAGGTTTTTCCTGGTGACTGAAGGTTAGCGATAGAATACAAAATTCGTTTTGAGCTATGGGGGATAATGGTGGTAATTCAGCAGTTGCACTGGCCTGTCGGTTTTGTGGAGCCCTGCCTTAAATAAATGGTCATCCGAGCGTTTGCTAAAAGGAGAGAAGTGGTGATATATATTTTCCTTTTGAACTTTGGATATATAGCCTGACCCCATATCCTGTCGAATGCGATTTTGCCGTGGAGGACTGTAAGCGGGGATAACTCTAGTAGATCATGTGCCGCCCCAGAGAAATTACTCACGAGTGCTGCTGAATATGCTGGGAGCCTATCAATATATACGGTTTTTCTGTGCTTATGATGTGGAGGAATGTTGTATCGTGTTGTGTGTGACCAACGGATGGGTATCATGAAAGGAGAAGGGCTGCTCTCATTTTTATTTTTGTTTCAAATTCTTGGGATGGGGTTTCTTATCATTCCGATTGACAAGATGTATTATCTCAGAATGTTGTGAAGTCCCTTTGCGCTGGCCATGACGAACACATAAAATTACTGCTCCTGGTCCTCCTGTCGCTGTTATTTCGCTGTTTAGTACTCCCTTCGTAAACTAATATAAGAGCGTTTAGATCACTACTTCAGTGATCTAAATGCTCTTATATTAGTTTACAGAGTGAGTAGTGTATTTTTTGTGCAAACTAGCAGCAACTAGTATTGGATTTGCCACATGGCCAGGAATTATCACGACACCCAAGGCACAAATATGAGAGCAGCAGCTCTGCGAGCATAAAACGTGGGGCTAGCAACCTTTACCATTCACTGCCAAGAAAATGGCTAGAAACTGTTTTTCTTCTTTTTCACCGTCAGAGTTAACTCTCCAATTCAGTTTCACTTCCCCATTTCCCTACCCAGGTATTTTTCGTTCACCTTTCACAGTACAAGCCGGTGAAGACTTGTTAGAAGCAGAGCTAGGGCAGATACGAGCGAGGTGTTGGCCCGGGTTGGGTGGGAACTGCCATTGCACTAGGGAAATCGAGGGTGGCGGCGCCGACCCCAGCGGCAGAGCGACCCACCATAGTCGGCCACCGGCATCAGTATACAATACCGGGTAGCATATGGACTGGGCGTTCACCTGATAGGCGCACCCTGCAAGCAAATGAAACCATTAGTAGAGTCACAAGACAAGCTTTTGAAACCAACACTTGAGCAATATTTAGTGTTAGTACTCCAGCTACTTTTTGGTTCAACTCGTTGAGTAATGCTTGGGTAAAATTAGACAACAGAAGCTTTGCCAATGTTGTTTACCTAGCCCGTACGAGGCAAAATTGAGATGCAGAGGTTGTGGCAAGTTTGCCGAGCATGCAGGTGGATGCTGGTAGTTGACATAGCAGTTGCTTGGCTGTGTGCCATAACCATCGAAACACCCATTGTAGTAGTGCCCATTGTTGTTCCACATGTTTTGCTGCAGTGGCTGTAAACGTACAGTTATAAAATTTCTGCATGTAGATAGGCAAATGGACGCATGGACATCGATCAAAAATTGAGATGATCATAGCATACCACATTGTCTGATGAAAGATGATAATCCTGAGCCTGATTCGGTGCGCTGGCAACTTCATCGGCGCATCTGCTGAAGCAAATAACAACAACTAGATGTGAGATGTCATCGGGTAGAATAACTAGTGGTGAACTCAGAAATTACACAACTATTTTTAGCAGAAAATCTTCATCCTGTTCAGGGGTTCACCGAACAGATCTAGGCAAACATGATCAAAGGAAATAAATTTACCTTGGCGTCGCATTCAGATATTCGGAGAATCCACAAGCGAGGAAGTCCGGTTCGTAATAACCGACTCTCTCGGAAGAAACTGACACAACCACATCCAGTGTCTTCTTTCCAAGATTAACACCGACCATCCACGCGTTCTTATCATCATATGTCACCTTAGACATCAGGTAAACAACATCGTCGTCGCCGCCAATGCCAATGCCGAGGGTAGGGAAAGCGGAAAGCAAGTTCCTCAGTGTCGGTCTCCCAGCTTCAGCGTCCCACAGCTGTGGGAGCAACGTAAAGTGATCGGGGTTGTCGACCGAGATTTCATCGATGTCGACGGCGTGCCCCTTGCGCCAGTAGTCCCAGGAAGTATGCCTGTAGCACGTCCGGATCTTCCAGCCATCACTCACAAAAGTGTGTTCGGCGCATGCATCGTCGTCGTAGAGGAGCAGGTCTGAATCGTAGATGATGTCTACGCTGTCGAGATCCTCGGTCACCTTGCGAGTCTTGTGGTTAGGATCAACAATGGTCTTTTTGAAACGGAGGTCCAGGTCGACAAGCTTGATGAAACCATTGCTGCAGCAGGTGATGTCCCGGGCCAGCCGCCGCAGCTTACCGTCCCACGCGGGTATGGGGATGAGAGTCAGAGCGGGGTTCTCGTCGATCACGTTGCAGGTGACGATGCCGCGCCAGAGGTCCACCCAGCCCACGGCGCCTCCCCCGAGCGCGATCACCTTGTCCATGTGAGGGCCGGGCAGGTCCTCGTCCCTGACCCCGGGAGGTGTCTGCAGCCGCAACTGCCTGATGGTCCACTCGCCGGTCTTGGAGGAGAAGACGTAGAGCTCGTAGTCGGAGCTGGACCTGGTCATGCCGAGCTCGGCGAGGAGGAACTCCCCGGAGTCGTCGTCGTCAAGCGGCAGGACGCAGATGTAGGACGAGTTTACGGTGCCCGGAGGAGTGCGCGGGATGGGCGTGAGCGACGGCGGCTTGCCGCGGCCGGCCTTGTAGACGTAGTACTCGGCGAGGCGGGAGTGCCGGTGGGTGGCCCGGGGGCCGATGGTGAAGGCGAAGCGGAGGAGGACGAGGCCCTTGGTCGAGGAGTGGACCTGGGGCTCCATCGTGAAGTCCTCGCGGTCGAGCCCGGGGCCGTGGACGCAGAAGTGGGAGATGGCCGGCGGGGCCAGGCAGAAGGTGACCCTGACGGCGTGGCCGGTGCTGGTGGTGGCCTCGCCGGTGGTGTCGTTCTCGAGGGCCGCGAAGTAGGCCTTGCTGTCGAGGAGAGCCCAGGGGGCGTACCGGGCGCTGGCGCGAGCGATGGCCGGGGGCTGGAAGGAGGAGGCGGGGAAGGAGGACCCCTCCATCTCCATGGTTGCTAGTAGTCGGAGGAGCGGCAGGCGCTCGTCGGAAGATAGGGGACGATTTTATGGTGTCGATCGGGGGTATATCATATATGAGGGCGTGCTAAATTTTGTTTTTTGAGGGGGTATACCGATTCCTAATTTGTTTTTTTTTTGAGACAAACCGATTCCTAATAGGAGGAGTCGTGTAAGGGCGGACGACTACGGGCCGGCCCACTGGTTGTTTCATTTGATGCCTTCTTCGCTCGTTCACGTCGGGTCGCTGAGCTTGATCGGTTCAGTCCGTTTTTTTTTCGTTTTATGTTTTTTTTGGCTCCCTTTTTTTTCGTTATGCTTTCGATTTTTTACTTGTTTTTAACGGTTTTCTTCTTTATACTTTGGTTTTCTTTGTTGTGTTGTTGGATTGTTTTGGTATCTTCATTTTCTTTTTGTTTCTTTTTTGCTTTTTTAAACACACGTCTACTTTTTTAATAAATATTTTATATTAATTTTCATACATGTTTAATATTTTTTAAATACATATTCTTTTACACAAACATGTTTTGAATATATTTTTCAAATATGTGTCAAACAATTTCTATACATGTTGAAACAATTTTCAATGATAAAACCGTCTATTTTTTTACCTATGTAATTTTTTAAAAAATTATACACACATTTTTTTTGAAAATGTCACGAACTTTTGAGACTTGTGAAGGTTTTTTAAATGTAATGTATATATATTTTGAAACATTTTTATTGAATTATACGAACATTTTTTCATGTACATTTCTTTTCAAATGTGCCGCATTTTATATTTGTCACAAACATTTTTCGTAGAGATGATTAACATTTTTACTACACATGAATATCTAATTTATACATTCACATTTATACATTTTTTGTATACAACATAAACATATACCGGTGTGTGGATTTGCATTGGCTTCCTTATCTACTCCCTCCGTCCTTAAAAGAGTGTAATTCCAACTTTGTTGGAGGGTCAAACTATCTTAAAGTTGACCGAGTTTGTGCAAAAATATGTCAATGTTTGTGAAACCAAATAGGTATATCACGAAAATATATTTTATCATGAATCTAATGCTACTAATTTGATAGCATAAATGTTGGTCTATTATTGTATAAATACGGTCAAACATAAAAAAGTTTGACTTTCCAACAAAGTTGGAAGTACACTCTTTCAAGAATGGAGGGAGTACATACAACTAGTCTTGGCCTGTAGGGACGCCGATCGTTAAGTTAAGTTGTTAGAGTAAATTCCAGGAGAGTCCACATATACCGGTAACAATTCCCTCTCATTAGGTTTCAGCCTTTTAGGTTCATCTCGCCGACTTGGGCGGTGTTAAATTTTTTGTCCCTATCGCCACCGAATTCCCTCGTTGGTTCTGTTCGGGCTGATCAAGGGGCAGGCTAGACCTGCTTCCCGGCCTTGCGATTCCTCGTGAGGTGTTCTATGGTTGTGTTCGTTGGATCCAATCCACAATTTTGTCTATGGTGGTGGCAGCTACTTCGGTGTCTAGTGGGGTAGATAGGGAGACTTGGAGACTATGATGCAGCGGCTAGGACTAAAAGAAGATGATCTAGATGATGTTGTGTTCAAGGAGGTAGTTGAGGACACTGTAGAAGCAGTCCGCTGGATGGCAGTGGCCAGGGTTTACATTGATAAGAATACAGTCGTTTCTTGATTAAATAGCATAAAACTACCACTTCATAGATTAGGGATCCTCAAAACTATCACGTTTTAAAACGCGACTGATACCTACCACAAAAGTGTTTTTTCGTTTCAGAAAACCCAAATTGATGCGTGCTTAAAAATTGAACTATTTTCTCACATAACTGGCCCACTAGTCTGGCCACGTGCGTAGGGGGAGAGACGGCACATTCGCTAATGACTGTTAGACCATGAGATCAGACCCCAGTCAAAACCATACCGAGTTGTTCGTCTCTCTCCCTAACTCTCTTGTCTCTCGCTCACTTTATTTGTTTCCATTGAGCTCGCCGCTGCCACCGGATCCAATGCTTGCCCCCTCTAATCAATGCCGCCATGGAAGGACGAGGAGGAGAGCACAAGCGATGACCTTGACATCACCAGCATGGATTCAGATCATTTCATAAGTTTTTTGCGCCCTAGGGTTAGGGTATCCTGATTTGGGTATTTGATCGATTTAACCTCAGATCCAATTGCATTCAATTGATTTTTGGTGTAATGTGCCCGTAGGAGTCCCCTGACACCAATGTAGAGCCCTCTTTCTGTGGACAAGTGCTGGATTCATATCCTAAATTCATGCTACACTTCCTGAGTCCAAACAAGTGTGTGGCTTTTGAAGGAATCAACATGGGGAGGAGATCCTATGGATGTCTAGTGTCGGTGAGTTACTAGCTTATTCTTTGCCCATAACATAAGTCAGATCTAACATAGTTTCTTGGTAAGTGCAGTGTTCATTGAACCTAGGCAACACATGTAACTGAATTTGCATAGTACTAGGAGTAGGTAACTTTGCAAAATTGATCAATTCAACATCACATTGAACAACATATGTACATTGAACATATTTTGTGTAGTGTGTCTTTCAGTTTGCAACATGCACTTGTATTTTATGCAACTGAATTTAACCGCATTTCCAGCATGCATAACAAAAATTATCTATTTAATTTGCCAAGTGGATTATGAAACATAATTTGTAGAATCTACTTGTATTTTATCTGTTTAGTGTGTCTCTCAGTTTGTTAAGAACTTGAATATACAGAGTGGACAAAGTAGTTCCTAAAATATTGGAGGTACTATTAGTGCTCACTGACATGCATAACACCTAAATGCACTTGAACTAGAATCAATGAATTAGTTAATTATATGAAGCATGAGTTATAGTCTCTATGCAATGGTGGTGTGTTAATATGATTAGAAAAGTACTATGCCTTGTAATTTGCCAAATTCAATTGTGATGTAATTTGCCAATTGTATTTGTAGGGATGAGGTGTGAAATGTGGAGTTGTGGAGTGGATTTATGGGCCTTGGCCTGTCATACTACATAAGTGCCTTGTCAATCTTTGGGAAGTTTCATGAGCAAAATACTGGCAAGGTGATTGACAAGGGGGCTTATGATAGAGAGATTGCCAAGATTTAAAGAATGAGCAACTTGCAAATCAGTATAGGCATCTCGTGGGTGATGTTTCTAAGCTTTTTGATTGGCAAGAAGGTAGGTAGGGGCATGAGATCAACTACATTAGCCAGAGAGAAAAGGATGATGCACATGTAAATAAGAAGGAAGACTCAGAGAGGGGTTAGAGGGAGGTAGACAAGGGGGATGAAGACATGGATCTGCTGAAAGAAAAGAAGAAGAAGCTTCGATATATCATTGTTGACCTTCTAAAAGTTGGGCATGGAAGCAAGGAGTAACTGGAGAAGGTCAAGGCTATAATGAAGAAATTAGAAGCGCTAGAAATTAACGTAGCTGGCTAAGTTACTATTAGGCCTATATATAGCTGGCATTCGAACCTGTTGGTGGGAGGTGTATACTTTGGTGATATGCTGTGAAAACCGGTAAGTTATGCTATGTTGTTACCTGTAAGGACCACCATGCTTTAGTTAAGATCTGCTACCTTAAGTTATGAACTGCCTGATCTCAGGTACATTTATGAATTGTATGTTACTTGACTTATTATGCCACCACTATTGAACCACCTACTTCTATGTATGGGTTGGTGTGATCAACCGATGCAATGTATGGGTTGTTGTGTGATCTTTTGATGCATAGAATTTGCTTTAGTAATTTTCTGATGGCATGTATGGTTTACTGAGTTTGTAATGTTGTGATGTGTTGAGTTATGAGTTTCTATATAGCCAAATGGGTTGTAAACTGGGCTGGTTTTGTTTGGTCCTGTAATAAAACCCAAAAGCTACCCCAACCACCCAAGCCTTGTTAATAAAACCTCCACCCTCCCGACAGTCCCATCCACTACCCAGTTTACTCAGCCACCAGCCGACTGCTACAAACCCTAGCAGGATGGATCTAGATCTTGGTGACCTGACAGAGGAAGAAGAGGAGGCCATGGAGGTGAGGGCGCCTAGGGCACCGACGCAGAGGCAGAGGGCGCACCCGCCAACAGCTCGTTGGATTAAAAGCGTCGGTTGTCCAACATGGTACCGGAGTTCTGCATTGAGCAAGAGTATGAGCATGTGTTGCCTACCGGAGGCATTCATTCATTCGACTATATCATCTAGTTATTCATTCGACTATATCATCCACTAGTTCTCCAACGTATCTATAATTTACGAAGTATTCATGCTATTATATTATCTTTTTTGGATGTTTATGAGCTTTAAACACTTTTATATTATTTTTGGGACTAACTTATTAACCCAGAGCCCAGTGCCAGTTTCTGTTTTTTCCCTTGTTTCAGTGTTTCGCAGAAAAGGAATATCAAACGGAGTCCAAACGGAATGAAACCTTCGGGAACGTGATTTTTGGAACGAACATGATCGAGGAGACTTGGAGTTGAAGTCAAGGAAGCTTCAAGGTGGCCACGAGGCAGGGAGGCGCGCCTGCCCCCTGGGCGCGCCCCCACCCTCGTGGGCCCCTCATGGCTCCCCTGACCGACTTCTTTCGTCTATATATATCCATATACCCTAAAAACTTTGGGGAACAGGATAGATCGGGAGTTCCGCCGCCGCAAGCCTCTGTAGCCACCAAAACCCAATCGGGACCCTGTTCCGGCACCCTGCCGGAGGGGGGATCCCTCAACGGTGGCCATCTTCATCATGCCGGCGCTCTCCATGACGAGGAGGGAGTAGTTCACCCTCGGGGCTGAGGGTATGTACCAGTAGCTATGTGTTTGATCTCTCTCTCTCTCTCTCTCTCTCGTGTTCTTGAGGTGGTACGTTCTTGATGTATCGCGAGCTTTGCTATTATAGTTGGATCTTATGATGTTTCTCCCCCTCTACGCTCTTGTAATGGATTGAGTTTTCCCTTTGAAGTTATCTTATCAGATTGTGTCTTTAAGGATTTGAGAACACTTGATGTATGTCTTGCCGTGCTTATCTGTGGTGACAATGGGATATTCACGTGATCCACTTGATGTATGTTTTGGTGATCAACTTGCGCGTTCCGCTCGTGAACTTATGCATAGGGGTTGGCACACCTTTTCGTCTTGACTCTCCGGTAGAAACTTTGGGGCACTCTTTGAAGTTCTTTGTGTTGGTTGAATAGATGAATCTGAGATTGTGTGACGCATATCATATAATCATACCCACGGATACTTGAGGTGACATTGGAGTATCTAGGTGACATTAGGGTTTTGGTTGATTTGTGTCTTAAGGTGTTATTCTAGTACGAACTCTATGATAGATCGAACGGAAAGAATAGCTTCATGTTATTTTACTACGGACTCTTGAATAGATCGATCAGAAATAATAACTTTGAGGTGGTTTCATACCCTACCATAATCGCTTCATTTGTTCTCCGCTATTAGTGACTTTGGAGACTCTTTGTTGCATGTTGAGGGATAGTTATATGATCCAATTATGTTATTATTGTTGAGAGAACTTGCACTAGTGAAAGTATGAACCCTAGGCCTTGTTTCAACGCATTGCAATACCGTTTACGCTCACTTTTATCATTAGTTACCTTGCTGTTTTTATATTTTCAGATTACAAAACCTATATCTACCATCCATATTGCACTTGTATCACCATCTCTTCACCGAACTAGTGCACCTATACAATTTACCATTGTATTGGGTGTGTTGGGTCCACAAGAGACTCTTTGTTATTTGGTTGCAGGGTTGCTTGAGAGAGACCATCTTCATCCTACGCCTCCCACGGATTGATAAACCTTAGGTCATCCACTTGAGCGAAATTTGCTACTGTCCTACAAACCTCTGCACTTGGAGGCCCAACAACGTCTACAAGAAGAAGGTTGTGTAGTAGACATCAATGGTTGTTCTATTTATATGAGTAATATCTTTTATGGTCATGCACCCTTGAAGAGTGGTCTATTTTTGTTGAATCTCGATAGTAATGACACATATTCATAATATTGAAGTCAAAAGATGCAGAGTTGATAATGATAGTGCAACATATTTGTGGCACTGTCGTTTAGGTCATATTGGTGTAAAGCGCATGAAGAAACTCCATTCTGATGGACATTGGGAATCCCTTGATTATGAATCACTTGGTACTTGCGAACCATGCCTCATGGGCAAGATGACTAAAACGCCGTTCTCCGGAACAATGGAGCGAGCAACAGATCTGTTGGAAATCAAACATAATGATGTATGTGGTCCGATGAATGTTGAGGCTCGCGGCGAGTATCGTTATTTTCTCACCTTCACAGATGATTTGAGCAGATATGGGTATATCTACTTGATGAAGCATAAGTCTGAAACATTTGAAAGGTTCAAAGGATTTCAGAGTGAAGTGGAAAATCATCGTAACAAGAAAATAAAGTTTCTACGATCTGATCGTGGAGGAGAATATTTGAGTTACGAGTTTGGTCTTCATTTGAAAACAATGCGGAATAGTTTCGCAACTCATGCCACCCGGAACACCACAGCGTAATGGTGTGTCCGAACGTCGTAATCGTACTTTACTAGATATGGTGCTATCTATGATGTCTCTTACTGATTTACCGCTATCGTTTTGGGGTTATGCTTTAGAGACGGCTACATTCACGTTAAATAGGGCACCATCTAAATCCGTTGAGACGACACCTTGTCGTTTCTTAAAGTTTGGGGCTGCGATGCTTATGTGAAAAAGCTTCAACCTGATAAGCTCGAACCCAAATCGGAGAAATGTGTCTTCATAGGATACCCAAAGGAGACTGTTGGGTACACCTTCTATCACAGATCCGAAGGCAAGCCATTCGTTACTAATAATGGATCCTTTCTAGAGAAGGAGTTTCTCTCGAAAGAAGTGAGTGGGAGGAAAGTAGAACTTGATGAGGTAACTGTAGCTGCTCCCTTATTGGAAAGTAGTTCATCACAGAAATCTGTTCCTGTGACTCCTACACCAATTAGTGAGGAAGCTAATGATGATGATCATGTAACTTCAGATCAAGTTACTACCGAACCTCGTAGGTCAACCAGAGTAAGATCCGCACCAGAGTGGTACGGTAATCCTGTTCTGGAGGTCATGTTACTTGACCATGACGAACCTACGAACTATGAGGAAGCGATGATGAGCCCAGATTCCGCGAAATGGCTTGAGGCCATGAAATCTGAGATGGGATCCATGTATGAGAACAAAAGTGTGGATTTTGGTTGACTTGCCCGATGATCGGCAAGCCATCGAGAATAAATGGATCTTCAAGAAGAAGACTGACGCTGACGATAATGTAACTGTCTACAAAGCTCGACTTGTCGCAAAAGGTTTTCGACAAGTTCAAGGAGTTGACTACGATGAGACCTTCTCACCCTAGCAATGCTTAAGTCCGTCCGAATCATGTTAGCAATTACTGCATTTTATGATTATGAAATTTGGCAAATGGATGTAAAGACTGCATTCCTGAATGGATTTCTGTAAGAAGAGTTGTATATGATGCAACCCGAAGGTTTTATCGATCCAAAGGATGCTAAAAAAGTGTGCAAGCTCCAGCGATCCATTTATGGACTGGTGCAAGCATCTCAGAGTTGGAATAAACGTTTTGATAGTGTGATCAAAGCATATGGTTTTATACAGACTTTTGGAGAAGCCTGTATTTACAAGAAAGTGAGTGGGAGCTCTGTAGCATTTCTAATATTATATGTGGATGACATATTGTTGATTTGAAATGATATAGAATTTCTGGATAGCATAAAAGGATACTTGAACAAGAGTTTTTCAATGAAAGACCTCAGTGAAGCTGCTTATATATTGGGCATCAAGATCTATAGAGATAGATCGAGACGCTTAATTGGACTTTCACAAAACACATACCTTGATAAAGTTTTGAAGAAGTTCAAAATGGATCAAGCAAAGAAAGGGTTCTTGCCTGTGTTACAAGGTGTGAAGTTGAGTCAGACTCAATGCCCGACCACTGCAGAAGATAGAGAGAAAATGAAAGTTGTTCCCTATGCTTCAGCCATAATCTCTATCATGTATGCAATGTTGTGTACCAGACCTGATGTGTGCCTTGCTATTAGTTTAGCAGGGAGGTACCAAAGTAATCCAGGAGTGGATCACTGGACAGCGGTCAAGAACATCCTGAAATACCTGAAAAGGACTAAGGATATGTTTCTCGTTTATGGAGGTGACAAAGAGCTCGTCGTAAATGGTTACGTCGATGTAAGCTTTGACACTGATCCGGATGACTCTAAGTCACAAACTGGATACGTATTTATATTGAATGGTGGAGCTGTCAGTTGGTGCAGTTCTAAGAAAATTGTCGTGGCGGGATCTACGTGTGAAGCGGAGTACATAGCTGCTTCGGAAGCAGCAAATGAAGGAGTCTAGATGAAGGAGTTCATATCCGATCTAGGTGTCATACCTAGTGCATCGGGTCCAATGAAAATCTTTTGTGACAATACTGGTGCAATTGCCTTGGCAATCCAGATTTCACAAGAGAACCAAGCACATCAAGAGACGCTTCAATTCCATCTGCGATCAAGTCAAGGAGGGAGACATAGAGATTTGCAAGATACATACAAATCTGAATGTTGCAGACCCGTTGACTAAACTTCTCTCACAAGCAAAACATGATCACACCTTAATACTCTTTGGGTGTTAATCACATGACGATGTGAACTAGATTACTGACTCTAGTAAACCCTTTGAGTGTTGGTCACATGGCGATGTGAACTATGGGTGTTAATCACATGGTGATGTGAACTATTGGTGTTAAATCACATGGCGATGTGAACTAGATTATTGACTCTAGTGCAAGTGGGAGACTGAAGGAAATATGCCCTAGAGGCAATTATAAAGTTATTATTTATTTCCTTATTTCATGATAAATGTTTATTATTCATGCTAGAATTGTATTAACCAGAAACTTAGTACATGTGTGCATACATAGACAAACAGAGTGTCCCTAGTATGCCTCTACTTGACTAGCTCGTTAATCAAAGATGGTTAAGTTCTAGCCATAGACATGTGTTGTCATTTGATGAACGGGATCACATCGTTAGGGAATGATGTGATGGACAAGACCCATCCATTAGCTTAGCACTATGATCATTTAGTTTATTGCTATTGCTTTCTTCATGACTTATACATGTTCCTATGACTATGAGATTATGCAACTCCCGAATACCGGAGGAACACTTAGTGTGCTATCAAACGTCACAACGTAACTGGGTGATTATAAAGATGCTCTACAGGTGTCTCCGATGGTGTTTGTTGAGTTGGCATAGATCAAGATTAGGATTTTTCACTCCGATTGTCAGAGAGGTATCTCTGGGCCCCCTCGATAATGCACATCACTATAAGCCTTGCAAGCAATGTGACTAATGAGTTAGTTGCGGGATGATGCATTACGGAACGAGTAAAGAGACTTGCCGGTAACGAGATTGAACTAGGTATTGTGATACCGACGATCGAATCTCGGGAAAGTAACATACCGATGACAAAGGGAACAACGTATGTTGTTATGCGGTTTGACAGATAAAGATCTTCGTAGAATATGTGGGAGCCAATATGAGCATCCAGGTTCCGCTATTGGTTATTGACCGGAGATGAGTCACGGTCATGTCTACATAGTTCTCGAACCCGTAGGGTCCGCACGCTTAACGTTCGGTGACGATCGGTATTATGAGTTTATATGTTTTGGTGTACTGAAGGTAGTTCGGAGTCCCGGATATGATCACAGACATGATGAGGAGTCTCGAAATGGTCGAGACATAAAGATCGATATATTGGATGACTATGTTTGGACATCAGAAAGGTTTTGAGAGAGTTCAGGCATATACCGAAGTACCGGGGGTTACCGGAAACCCCTGGGGAGTATATGGGCCCTAATGGGCTTTAGTGGAGAGAGAGAGAGGGGCAGCCATGGCAGGCCGCGCGCCCCTCCCCCTCTGGTCCGAATTGGACTAGGAAGGGGGGGGGGGCGCCCCCCTTTCCTTCCTCCCTCTCTCCCCCTTCCTTCTCTCCTAGTCCAACTAGGGAAGGGGGGAATCCTACTCCCGGTGGGAGTAGGACTCCTCCAGGGCGCGCCATAGAGGGCCGGCCCTCCCCCCTCCTCTACTCCTTTATATACGGGGGAGGGGGCATACCATAGACACACAAGTTGATCATTGATCTCTTAGCCGTGTGCGGTGCCCCCTCCACCATAATCCACCTCGGTCATATCGTTGCAGTGCTTAGGCGAAGCTCTGCGCCGGTAGCTTCATCATCACCGTCATCACGCCGTCATGCTGACGAAGCTCTCCCTCAACACTCAGCTGGATCAAGAGTTCGTGGGACGTCACCGAGCCGAACGTGTGCAGATCGCGGAGGTGTTGTACTTTCGGTACTAGGATCGTTCGGATCGCGAAGACATACGACTACATCATCCGCATTGTCATAACGCTTCCGCTTACGGTCCACAAGGGTACGTGGACTACACTCTCCCCTCTCGTTGCTATGCATCACCATGATCTTGCGTGTGCGTAGGATTTTTTTTTGAAATTACTGCGTTCCCCAACAGTACCCCCATACCCAGAAACAAAAAACAATCCTGGCTCCTTGGCCTGAACACATTGTAATATCGCCTTGTAAGCAACAATTTGATCAACATTCAGGTTCTGAAGCAAGACTACCGCTTCTTTAGCTAAAGCAGGTGCATCATAAGATAACTCCTCATGGATTAATCGATTTTCAATGAATAATCTAGTGTCGCCGATCCGTGGTGGCAAATTAAATTTACTTATGTTAGAACCACGTTTCACAAATAAATCAGCTAATTCATCGAGAAGCATGTCTCTAAGTCTTGACACAGGCGGATCATAAGATTTATTATTTAAAGCGAATCTTAGCCCATGCTTGATTTCATCAGCCATACTCTCCCAATATCGTTCAAAGAAGTTCATTTCATCCTTAACAGTACAGTGAATAAGCATGGTCACAAACAAATACCTAAGCCGGTGCCCAAACCCCCAAACCACCGCTTCATCAAATGCAATGTACTATTTATTATCATCGCCTAATAAACCCCGAGCAGCACACGCCTCTCTAAAGGTAGGATAAACACGCGCTTCATAGTTCCTAAGGTCCACATAAGATCTACATCCCTTAACAATCATTAGAAGCATTCGCAGGTAATACAGTTCACCAACAGAAGGATAGACATAGTAGACACGACTAATCTTTTGACAACCTTCTCTCTCGTGCCATGATCACGTTTTGGAATCCCATGTCCATTCAGTCGGGAAATCACAATATGTTAAAGATCGAGCATGTTCATACAAAGCATTTGCAACAAACCATTCAGTGAGCATGTTGTTTTTCAAGAAGTCTGAATCAACAATTTTCTTAAGGTCAGTTTCGGGACGAAAGCGAATAACATTCATTCCAGGAAGGTGAACAGGGAGCCTCTCTACTGAAGGAAACCTACAGTGTATGTCGTACCCAAATATACGCCACAATCCATCATATTCACATATGAACCGACATTGTAAATACTCTTTGACCTCATCCATTGGCCCTCCATCTTCTACCCCATCAATTTTACCCTTACCCTTTGACTTCTCTAATAGGACTTTCGAGTAATTAGTTCCTTTAGTCACGCACTTAAACAAATACTTCATGACCTGGGTTTTGTTACACCACTCAACATTAATATGACCCTGGAAACGCTTAAGCACAACCATATTATAAGGAACCACCCACCTGTTATCAAGATAGTGCCCATTTTTATAAATTGTACGACCGTTGTCACGACGTCGATATAACGCAAACCCGTCTTCATCTATGACTGTTTCGTCCCTAAATTCCTTAGGGAAAAATTTAGAACATCACCCTTTCTTGATGCAAACACATTTATCGTTCATTTTACCACACGGACCGTGCATCATGAATTCAGAGACTAAGGCATAGCCTAGAGGGTCCCCCAATGGATCTGGTATCTCAGCAAAAATAAATGCATCTATGCCATCAGGTCCTATCATACCTTGTTCTCCCTTCCGCCAGATGAGTATGTGAGCGTGAGGTAGTCCCCGCTTCTGGTGCTCAACAGTATAAAGCACTACAAAATACACAAAAGGGATTAAATAATTTAGCATCAGCACATAGCAGATATCATACAAACAGATAGTAGGCATAACAAAGGTGATAAGAACAGCAAAATGTAGTACCAGCCTTTACTTTTCCAAAGGCTTTTCTGGACGTAATATCATGGAGATACTCAATCAGCTTCATGTGGTAAACCCTGACAACAATATCTACCCTGTCATGTGGTTTTTGTCCCGGTTCTAGCGTCCGTGTAATTTCTGGCCACTTGGAGTTGCAGGTGAAAGTGATGAATATGTCAGGTGTACCGTGCACCCGGCATATGGCAAGGCACCCCTGAAAGTTCTCTTGAAAGTAACGAAGACCGCCGGTGTGGCTCGAAGGCAGGATAATCCTTTTACCTAGAGTCGCACCATCAACGCAACCACTACCAATGGCATCAGTGATCCCCTGCATATGCTCGGATCTAAGTTTATCCTAGTTTCTCAGTATGTACCTTAGCCTGTTTTCGTCAATGCAAGCTCGTGCATCAACAATAGTCTAGGACGACAATAGACCATAACACAATAATGGGTTTGGCTGGTCACCTCTATAATGGCATACATAATGATAGTATCTTGCATGGTCATCTTTCTACGCGTATTTTTAGTAGGTGCACTACCAGGAGCAGCAACTGGCGATGAACCAGGAGACATACCAACATTCCCAGTACTACCAGGCACATCGATATCATCAGCTATCTGAACAGACAAATAAGGAACATCTATTTGAAACCCCATTTCCCCACGCGGAAAAAGCAATGGATACTGCAAAGGCATAAAGGCAGGTTTAAGAGAAGAGATTTGTTGCAGGCCTTCCGAACGGCTGGAAATAATTATATCATGTGCGGGGGTTTCAACAGTAAGGTCACCCACAATCAAAGCAGCAAGCCCCACAGACGTGGGAAAATTTAACTATGGGCTATCACCATCGGAAGGACCAATGATTTGTATGGAAATTTCTTCCATAGGCTCATCGCCATATCTTCTACTCCCTCCGTCCCATAATATAACATCTTATTACATTCATTTTGCTCACAAATTGGATGTAATAAGATCTTATATTATGGGACGGAGGGAGTATGATTTTACTTGTCTCTCTAAATTTCTATACCAATGGATTGAACTCATTAAGCATATCTCTCAGGCCAACCATTATATCCTCATCTATTTGGTCCACGGGCTTATCATCCGGATTTAAAGCACGCATCTTATGGGCAATCTCATTCGCTCGATCATATATATAAAGCTCGGCAAATTTAGGAGTGTTAGGGTCTTTTGGCAAGAGAGAACATATGCGATGAGACACCTGGCCACTAATTTTAAAGACCTTGGGACCCCGAGAAGCATTTGGCGAACGATCAATAGTAGCACCCATCGAAGTGAAGGCGAACATACAATTGTATTGACGTATACTTCGGAGGAATTTCTTGGCATGAGAAGTTCCATCAAAATGGAGAAGCTCCCGGAGAAAAGCCGGGGCTACTTGAAAGGAGGGATAGAAACCTGACCACCTTTGCAACAAAGAGATTGTAGACAATCTTACGTTTTGTATACGATGATTTTCCCTGTACCCTCTCCTCATACCAGAAAGAAGCACCAGAATATCCATAGATATAATCTGGTGTACCAAGGTACGATACATCTACATATGAAGCTAATAGCCCCAACGAAAAACAAACACCAATCATAAAGCACAAGGCAATTTACAAGGCAACAAACAAACAAATCCAAGGATAATGATACCTTTAAGCGACTCAGCAAATGCATGATCGAAACCACGCCAGTCTTTCAGCAAAGGGCCCATAACAATATGGTCTAGCATGACAGACAAAACTAATAAGTCCATGTGGGTCTAAGACTAAGCTAAGCAATTGGAAAACGAATGGACCTTCAAATCCAGAATGGCGCAGCTTTCTAATAGCCTTGCGCTTCCTATGGTTTGACGCCGCCTCAACCTCACTCACATAGGGTAACAAACCATCTCCTAAATATTGGCTAGGGAACACAAGAAGAACAACATCAGATGCTATCACAAGGCCAAGGGTCTATATTACTTAGCGGGATTAGGTAGCCGCAACTCACGTTTACGTTTGCGATTCTCGAGCCCAGGTGGGGCACGTGGCACATAACACAGCCGAATGACACGAGGAGCAAGAGGAATTCTAGGAGGGGAAGGAAGTGTGCCACCAAACCTACTACGTCCACGCCTCCTTCCATGGGCAGGGCCACCAACAGCGGCACACCCTCACCCCCTTCCACGGGCAGGACCATCAGCAGTGGCACACCCGCGCCCCTTCCACGGGCAGGACCATCAGCAGCGGCACGCCCTCACCCCCTTCCATGGGTAGGGCCATCAGGAGCGGCGCACCCTCGCCCCCTTCCACGGGCAAGGCCATCAGCAGCGGCACACCCTCTCGCCCCCTTCCACGGGCAGGGCCATCAGCAGCGGCACACCCTCGCCCCCTTCCACGGGCATGGCCATCAGTAGCGGCATGCCCGCGCCCGCTTCCACGGGCAAGGGCCATCAGCAGCGACACGACCGCGGCCCGGTCCACGGCCAGGAGGCACTGGAGACCTAAAAATACATCCTAAGCAGAACCCAAGTCCAGAGAACATGATGGTTAAAGAGCCACATACACACATCTCGTACAATCCAGCATGATCTCAGCATGACGATTAGAAAACGGTGGTTAAAGTAGCAACGATGATTAAGTAGGTACATAAGAAATACAAATAATGTCTAAAGAGCAGTTCATTTATCTGAATACAACCACACCAACTCCGATGTACATCTTAGGAGCAATGGAAAACGAAAGAAATAGAAACAACTCACACAATATAAATAAAAACTAAATATTGCACGCCGTAGAGACCAAGCTGGCGTGCAACATCTGCCACTGCAAAAGGACATCATGGTCAATCACAGCAGCAGGGGCATCGGCACAACCAACAGGCATCACAAACCTAACCATTGTTGCAGCTAAAAGAACTGCACAATGAGCAAGCTCCCTGTAAGTCGACATACACTCAAAATTATAGTCCAGAATCACAAACCCATACAAACTCTGTAAAAAGCAAATGGCCTGGAAAGCAACCTTCTCATAAAGAGAGAAAACAATCCACACCGTCTTGAGCCCCCAAAAACCTCCTCATGCTCCCAGAATCGCTTCCGGGCACATCAAATTCGAGCTCAACTCCACCGAGCACGACTCCATCATCCATTATCTCTCTCAAGTATGAATAGAATGGCAACGAACACCGGGTGGCAACTGTCGTGGATTTGTCACGGCAGATGTCCTAGTAAAAGGACTTAGTCGTGAGGCCAACGCATCTATGTAGTAGCTTGAGAGGGGTTGAGTGGAATCGAGAGACGCAGCACAAGACAAAGATTTAGACAGCTTCGGGCCCCGGGAAACATCATCCGGTAATAACCCTACATGCTGTTTGTGGCTAGGTCTCATTATCATCATGAGGGAGACGCCGTAAACCGACTCTTTGTGTCTAGCCCTAGAGATTGTTTCTTCTTGCTTGTCTCTTCTCCCTCTTTGGGGAGCCCTGCCCCTCCTTATATATGTTGAAGGGGCGGGTTACATGTGGAGTCCTATTAGGATTAGGACTAGTCTATCTCTAATACAAACCAGATACAAGTCCAGGTCTTAACTCCTTTGTAAGGTAAATATTCCTCATGCCTTTCCTCTTAAACCGGCCCACCATTAACATAAACCGGCCTTCTGGGCCTTGGGCCTTGTCATCCGTCCGCCGCCCGCCGGGTTACCAGTGTGTCATAATGTTTAAGCAAGTTGCTTGTAAACCGCCAGGTCAGGGCGGGTCGCCAGTAAATCGCCAAGTGTCAACGGGGTCTTCAAATAAACCGCCAAGTCCGGCCGGGTTATACTTCCGGCCGGTTTACGCCGCGGGGTATATCCCCGACATTAGCCCCCAGTTTAATTTGGATTTATCCATGTTAAACTGATCCTGTAAAACAAACACAAGGACAAATTTGACAGATTATGCTCCGGGTTAAGAATTCTTGTAAACCGGCATCTGATCATCCTTAAGTCCTTGTTATTTCCTTCTTCTAGAAAATCCGGGTCATTAGACCAGCTTCATAATCAATTTGCTTGTAGAAGAAATATTGCAAATAAAGAATCCATTTAAATCGGCCTTCAAAGCTCTGATTTGACAAAAATATTGGTCTTCAAATATTCAGCTGATATTCAGCCGGCTTGAAGATGTAGAACTTGCCGGTTTATGATTACCATCATTGTCAGGTTATAAAAACTGATAATTCCGGGTCATGATTGCTGCCAACGCCGGTTCATGATTGTTGCCAACGCCAGTTCATGATTGTTGCCAACGCCGGTTCATGATTGTTACCAATGCCGATTCATGATTTGATGACGCCGGGTTATGATTGTTGCAGACACCGGGTCATAATGATTGGTGACGCCAGGTTAATCTGGTTTGCTCAAAACTGAGATTTTGAAAACATTTCTCCTTATATCCGTATTACCTGTAGCCCCCAAGTCTCAAGAGGAAAACATAGTGATAACTTAAGACTTGCTCCAATAAGTGTTTTCAACCTTGAAGAAATCCGGTTTGTTCATCTCAATCATATAAACTGAATACTCCATATATGTAGCCCCCAAGTGCCGGGTTGTCATGCTTGCAGCAACCTGGGACTTGTAATTGCTTATAAAAACTTCAATCAGTGTAGCCCCCAAGGGCCGGGTCATTATGCAATAATGAGCAGGGACTTTGTAAATATAATCATGTAGATTTTAGCAGTGATGTGTAGCCCCCAAGGGCCGGCTTAGTAAGATAATACTGAACCGGGACTTGATATATACTTCAATGAAAATAACATCTTATAATGTAGCTTCCATCGTAGGGCTTGAACCCACGCCCACAAGGTTAAGAGCTTTGTGCTTTACCAACTGAGCAATGAACCCTTTAATATAATGGATTAAGGCTTATATACCTTGAATGTTTGACATGAGCAATTGGTAGCCCCCAAGGGCCGGCTCATTATGATGTGATGAGTCGGGTCTTCAATAAGGCCAATAAAAAATGACTTTGCATTAGCCCCCAAGTGTCACGGTGCATGCTTGCAGCGACATGAGACTTGCATGCAATCTCAATTTGAATAATGTAGCCCCCAAGTGCCGGGTCATAAGCCTGCAGCGACTCAGGACTATTCCTTCCATTGTAGAATAAATCATACTCTTTGATAAAATAATAGCCATTGCGCTAAAGCGACTTTGAAAACCTCAATAATACCGGTTACTAATAACCATAATAAAAATCCAGCCATGTTGGCTATTCAAGATAATATAATCCGGTATGAAAACCTTATTTATTTAATATCATAATGAAAATTCAGCCAAGTTTGGCTATTTGAATAATATAACCCAATGATTTATAAGCGCATGATTCCAATGGCGCAATCCAAATATATATTGGCAGTTTATAGTCCAAAGCCAGGCCGGGTTAACAAACACCGGATAATTTTCTCATCATATACTGGCGACTTATCGTCTTAAAGCCAGGCCGGTTTAATAAACACCGGATAATTTATCATCATACTGGCGACTTATAGTCGAAAGCCAGGCTGGGTTAATAAATGCCGGTGATTTATAATCATGCTTTATTCAACCCGTTTCTGCATACAAAAAGTTTAAAGTGTCCTGGCAGTTTACCGCCGGACGGGTCATAATGCCCAACATATAACCCGAGTTTATAACCAAGGCTGCACTTAAAAATAATCAAATATGGAATATATCATACCTGTGACATTGAATCACATCGTTGGTTTACCAACTTTTTGTAGTAAGGGTGATAACCCAAATTTTGAGTACTGATAAATCCTTCCATATTGTGCCGGTTTATGATAAAACCGTACCGGGTTGTGATAAACACCGGATTAACCATATATAATACTGGCGACTTGTAGTCAAAACCAGACCGAGTTGATAACCTCCAGATTATGACTGATCATACTGACAACTTGTAGTTGACAACCTAACCGGGTTGATAAACACCGGTTTGAAAACATCACAAATCTTATCAAAAGAAAGAGAAACTTAGCAAAAGGCAAATAAAACCGTTATAGTTGAGGCTTTTCACGGGCTGCCAGGCCCCAAATTTGATCAAGAGGTGTAGCTATGGTTCGGGTTCGACCAAGCCCCCAAGTGATGCTGTGGCATTACGCCGATCAAGAGGTGTAGCTATGGTTCGGGTTCGACCAAGCCCCCAAGTGATGCTGTGGCATTGCGCCGATCAAGAGGTGTAGCTATGGTTCGGGTCCGACCAAGCCCCCAAGTGATGCTGTGGCATTGCGCCGATCAAGAGGTGTAGCTATGGTTCGGGTTCGACCAAGCCCCCAAGTGATGCTGTGGCATTGCGCCGATCAAGAGGTGTAGCTATGGTTCGGGTTCAACCAAGCCCCCAAGTGATGCTGTGGCATTGCGCCGATCAAGAGGTGTAGCTATGGTTCGGGTTCGACCAAGCCCCCAAGTGATGCTGTGGCATTGCGCCGATCAAGAGGTGTAGCTATGGTTCGGATACGACCAAGCCCCCAAGTGATCAATAATATGATAAGCCAATAATGGCAGGATACCCATGTTTGAACCATGCATCATGGCAGCAGGTCCTCTTCGGCAACCTTTAACTTTTTGCAAGAGATAAATTCTTCTTGAACCGGGATTTTAAACCAGATATTGAGAGCTTCAAAGCTTTGTGGGAGACATCTTTCACTTGAACCGGATTTTAAACCGGAATCTTTATTTTCAGCCGGAAATTTTCTGACGGCATTTAAACTCGAACATGCAAGAGATTAATTCTTTCTGAACCGGAAATTCTTAAACCGGATTTGACAGCTTCAGAGCCTTGTGGGAGAACAGATTTTCCTTGAACCGGATTGTAAACCGGATATTTGAGAGCTTCAGTGAGACTGGCTTCCCTTGAGCCGGATTTTAAACCGGAATCCTTTCTGATGACCCGGACCTTCTTCATTGATCCGGGTTTTTGTAACTGTCATATATTTTCTAAGCCGGAAATTTTTTGACGGCCTTTAAATTTTCATCCATATGGTAGTAGCCTCCGGGACCGGGTTATCTTTCCCTCCAACATCCTGGGATCTTGACTTCACTGAAAACCAGCAACATTTGCTGAGTCATATCATTGTAGCCCCCGAGTCTCAAGGTGACTCGAGGAGTTGGCTTGAGATTCTCCATACTTGACCGTGATATAAACCGGCATAACTTGTATATCATTGGTGTTGATAGCATTATGTGAATCCACAGAAGGTTGAGGTGACTGCGGCGGGTTATAAATGATCCCGTATGAGCCGTGTCAGCAACTTGGCCAATGGTTCCTTCCAACTGGCGATTTGAAGTTAACAAAATTGTAGTGGCGGCGACTTGTGCGCCTGCTCATTGAGCCATCCAGTGCAAACGGCGCTTGATGATAATTTGCCTCCAATTTGAAAGAAAACTAGGCTACCCAAGCTGTGACTTGCTCATACTCAATAAACAGCTCATGCAGACAGGTGCGGCCCGGTATGTTGATGTGGACCAGGCCGCGAGAGACGGACAATCCTGTGCACGCTTTATTGGGTAATTCGCACGGTCCTGACGAGTTGATGCGGACTGGACCGCGATATAAACCGGCATGGGTTATCCAATAGCTCAGCGATATAATAATCCCTTTTTGCAGTAGACAATTTGTCCTGCATTGGAAAACTTGCAAGCTAGAGTAATTGCTCTTTTTAAAGAAAGCAATACATAATATGAAAATATAATGGATGAATTTCACCTGTTATGTTAAGCCAGAAAATATCCACCGCGGAGTTGATGATCACCACGCTGAAATTGAAATCAATCACGGGCGAGTCGGCCATGCGAGCAGACGGATGAATCGGCCGCGGCGTTTGTACAACGGTACAGACGAGCAAGTTGTCCTTCGCGTTGTAAACCGGCGCGGACACATGAACCGGCGGCGAGGGCAGACGAGCGAGTCGTCCGTGGCGTTGTAAGGCGGCGCGGACGGGCGATTCAGCCGACATGTTGATGCAAATTGGACCGCAACACACTCGTCCGTGAAGCTGTACAGCAGAGCCGACCGTGCATCCGCGGTGTAATGGCATAAACAATTGTCCTGTGTAAAAATATTACAGGGCAGAGTAATTGTTCTTTAACAAAAAACAATAAGTGTTTAATAGATACATTTAGATGGATATCACCTGATGTTTGTGAACGACACATGATCTGTGCATAAAGCCCATTAGTTAACACGACACTTTGGATAGGCCGGACCGCAGGGCGGACAGTAACGACCGCAGCATCAGAGGCGGCTCGGAGAGATGAATCGGTCACGGCATTGTAAGCCGGTGCGGACGGGCGAGTCGATCGCAGGCTTGGTAAAACCACGCAGACGGGCGAGTTGATGTAGACCGGGTCCGCAGAGGCGGCGACTTCTTTTTCATCCGGAAAATTGCAAACTTCTCGATCCTTTTAGAGAAATCCCTTCAAGAACTCAACACCACCGTGCGCAGGCCCCACGGTGGGCGCCAACTGTCGTGGATTTGTCACGGCAGATGTCCTAGTAAAAGGACTTAGTCGTGAGGCCAACGCATCTGTGTAGTAGCTTGAGAGGGGTTGAGTGGAATCGAGAGACGCAACACAAGACAAAGATTTAGACAGCTTCGGGCCCCGGGAAACATCATCCGGTAATAACCCTACATGCTGTTTGTGGCTAGGTCTCATTATCATCATGAGGGAGACGCCGTAAACCGGCTCTTTGTGTCTAGCCCTAGATATTGTTTCTTCTTGCTTGTCTCTTCTCCCTCTTTGGGGAGCCCTGCCCCTCCTTATATATGTTGAAGGGGCGGGTTACATGTGGAGTCCTATTAGGATTAGGACTAGTCTATCTCTAATACAAACCGGATACAAGTCCAGGTCTTAACTCCTTGTAAGGTAAATATTCCTCATGCCTTTCCTCTTAAACCGGCCCACCATTAACATAAACTGGCCTTCTGGGCCTTGGGCCTTGTCATCCGTCCGCCGCCCGCCGGGTTACCAGTGTGTCATAATGTTTAAGCAGGTTGCTTGTAAACCGCCAGGTCAGGGCGGGTCACCAGTAAATCGCCAAGTGTCAGCGGGGTCTTCAAATAAACCGCCAAGTCCGGCCGGGTTATACTTCCGGCCGGTTTACGCCGCGGGGTATATCCCCGACAGCAACCACATCCAATAGATGCATATACGAACAACTCACGGCAAACATCCTGCCACCCACAAAATATAACCTAGAATAAGGCCACTCACACAAAAAAGCTAGAAAGCACCCCAAAACCAAAACTTAGAACTGGTCAACCAGAAGGTAGTGCCCAAAAATAGACCCCACCATAGATCAACATGCAAAGGTAAAGGGAGCTGACACGGCAAAGTCTAAGACAGTAATAATAGTAACATAAAAAAAGGTAGAAGAAAAGCACCTGAGAGCTAGGCGGAACGTTTCAATGGGAATGAATAACAGCCAGAAACACCACAACAACTGCAGTGATGAACCTGGGACATAACACCAAGCATAATTACAGTTTATCAGAAGCTTCCGACAGAAATGCATCATTACTTAGTGATGTGCAGGACAACACATCACATACCATCATCATTTTACAATGAGGAGCGAGTTATGTGCCGAACAACACAAACTACGAATGCTATACAACCAATCTTACACATTAGAAATAACAACACCCAAGATTTTAAAAGATACTGCCAATTGTTTAGTGCTTGATTTTACAACACACCACCTCAGATAGAACAACAACAATCGAGTGCACACACCTCACAACCATCATCCAATCACACTTGCTAGCATCCATGTTTTGCATCTGTCACAAGCTGTCATGGTAAATCTCCTAAACCTGAACATATGTAACGCCTGTTGATACGTCCATTTTGCATCATACTTTTATATCGATATTTATTGCATTATGGGCTGTTATTACACGTTATGTCACAATACTTATGCCTATTCTCTCTTATTTTACAAGGTTTACATAAAGAGGGAGAATGCCGGCAGCTGGAATTCTGGGCTGGAAAAGGAGCAAATATCAGAGACCTATTCTGCACAGCTCCAAAAGTCCTGAAACTTCACCGAAGTTATTTTTGGAATTAATAAAAAATACTGGCGAAAGAATCCACCAGAGGGGGCCCACACCCTGGCCACGAGGGTGGGGGGCGCGTCCCCTGCCTCGTGGGCCCCTTGGCAGGCCTCCGGTGCCCATCTTCTGCTATATGAAGTCTTTCGTCCGAGAAAAAATCATAAGCAAGCTTTCGGAAAGAAACTCCGCCGCCACGAGGTGGAACCTTGGCGGAACCAATCTAGGGCTCCGGCAGAGCTGTTCTGCTGGGGAAACTTCCCTCTGGGAGGGGGAAATCATCGCCATCGTCATCACCAACGATCCTCTCATCAGGAGGGGGTCAATCTCCATCAACATCTTCACCAGCACCATCTCCTCTCAAACCCTAGTTCATCTCTTGTATCCAATCTTTGTCCCAAAGCCTCAGATTGGTACCTGTGGGTTGCTAGTAGTGTTGATTACTCCTTGTAGTTGATGCTAGTTGGTTTACTTGGTGGAAGATCATATGTTCAGATCCTTTATGCATATTAATACCCCTCTGATTATGAACATGAATATGATTTTTGAGTAGTTACATTTGTTCCTGAGGACATGGGAGAAGTCTTGCTATAAGTAGTCATGTGAATTTGGTATTCGTTCGATATTTTGATGAGATGTATGTTGTCTCTCCTCTAGTGGTGTTATGTGAACGTCGACTACATGACACTTCACCATTATTTGGGCCTAGAGGAAGGCATTGGGAAGTAATAAGTAGATGATGGGTTGCTAGAGTGACAGAAGCTTAAACCCTAGTTTATGCGTTGCTTCGTAAGGGGCTGATTTGGATCCATATGTTTCATGCTATGGTTAGGTTTACCTTAATACTTCTTTTGTAGTTGCGAATGCTTGCAATAGGGTTAATCATAAGTGGGATGCTTGTCCAAGAAAGGACAGTACCCAAGCACCGTTCCACCCACATACCAAATTATCAAACTAACGAACGTGAATCATATGAGCGTGATGAAAACTAGCTTGACGATAATTCCCATGTGTCCTCGGGAGCGCTTTTCTCTATATAAGAGTTTGTCCAGGCTTGTCCTTTGCTACAAAAAGGATTGGGCCATCTTGCTGCACCTTGTTTACTTTCATTACTTGTTACCCATTACAAATTACCTTATCACAAAACTATCTGTTACCAATAATTTCAGTGCTTGCAGAGAATACCTTGCTGAAAACCGCTTATCATTTCCTTCTACTCCTTGTTGGGTTTGACACTTTTACTTATCGAAAGGACTACGATAGATCCGCTATACTTGTGGGTCATCAAGACTCTTTTCTGGCGCCGTTGCCGGGGAGTGAAGCGCCTTTGGTAGGTGGAATTTGGTAAGGAAAAATTTAAATAGTGTGCTGAAATTTACTGTCACTTGTTACTATGGAAAGTAATCCTTTGAGGGGCTTGTTCGGGGTATCTTCACCCCGATCAGTAGAGCAAAGAGTTTCTCCTCAACCTACTGAACCTACTGAATTTTTTTACTTTGAAATTCCTTCGTGTATGATAGAGAAACTGCTAGCTAATCCTTTTACAGGAGATGGAACATTACATCCCGATTTGCACCTAATCTATGTGGATGAAGTTTGTGGATTATTTAAGCTTGCAGGTATGCCCGAGGATGTTATCAAGAAGAAGGTCTTCCCTTTATCTTTGAAGGGAGAGGCATTGACATGGTTTAGGCTATGTGATGATCTGGGATCATGGAACTACAACCGATTGAATTTGGAATTTCATCAGAAGTTTTATCCTATGCATCTTGTTCATCGTGATCGTAATTATATATATAATTTTTGGCCTCGCGAAGGAGAAAGCATCGCTCAAGATTGGGGGAGGCTTAAGTCAATGTTATATTCATGCCCCAATCATGAGGTCTCAAGAGAAATGATTATTCAAAATTTTTATGCTCGGCTTTCTCTCAATAATCGCTCCATGCTCGATACTTCTTGTATTGGTGAATTCAAATGGGATTTATTGGAAAGAATTAAACGCAACTCTGAAGATTGGGATCTCGACGAAGGTAAGTTGTCAGGTATAACACCTAAGTTTGATTGTGTTAAATCTTTTATGGATACCGATGTTTTCCGTGAATTTAGCACTAAATATAGACTTGACTCTGAGATAGTAGCTTCTTTCTGTGAATCCTTTGCTACTCATGTTGATCTCCCAAAGGAGAAGTGGTTTAAATATAATCCTCCCATTGAAGTAAAAGTAGTTGCACCTATTAAAGTTGAAGAAAAGACTATCACTTATAATGATCCTGTCGTTCCTACTTCTTATATTGAGAAACCACCTTTCCCTGTTAGAATAAAGGATCATGGTAAAGCTTCAACTGTGGTCAATAAAAGTAACATTAAGACACCCAAACCCCCTGAGCAAATTAAAGTTGAACCTAATATTGCCCTGGTTAAAGATCTCTTGGCTGATAATATTGATGGGCATGTTATTTACTTCTGTGAGGAAACTGCTAGAATTGCCAGACCTGATACTAAAAATAAACATAGACCTGTTGTAGACATGCATGTTATTTCTGTTAAAATAGGCGATCATTGTTATCATGGCTTATGTGATATGGGTGCTAGTGCAAGTGCAATACCTCATTCCTTATACAAAGAAATTATGCATGATATTGCACCTGCTGAGATAGAAGAAATTGATGTTACAATTAAGCTTGCTAATAGAGACACTATTTCACCAATTGGGATTGTTAGAGATGTTGAAGTCTTGTGTGGGAAAGTTAAATATCCTGCTGATTTTCTTGTTCTTGGTTCCCCACAAGATAACTTTTGTCCCATTATATTTGGTAGACCCTTCTTGAATACTGTCAATGCTAGGATAGACTACGAAAAGGATGTTGTTACTATTGGTTTGGGGGATATGTCTCATAAGTTTAATTTTGCTAAATTTCGTAGACAACCCCGTGACGAGGAATTGCCTAGTAAAGATGAAATTATTGGTCTTGCTTCTATTGTCGTGCCTCCTAATGATCCTTTACAACAATATTTGCTCGACCATGAAAATGATATGTTTATGAATGAAAGAAGGGAAATAGATGAAGTATTCTTTAAACAGGGACCTATTTTGAAACACAACTTGCCTGTTGAAATCCTAGGGGATCCTCCTCCACCCAAGGGTGATCCCGTGTTTGAGCTTAAACCATTACCCGATACCCTTAAATATGCTTATCTTGATGAAAAGAAGATATATCCTGTTATTATTAGTGCTAAACTTTCAGAGCATGAAGAAAAGAAATTATTGAAAACTCTGAAGAAGCATCGTGCTGCTATTGGATATACTCTTGATGATCTTAAGGGCATTAGTCCCACTCTATGCCAGCACAAAATAAAATTGGAGAAAGACGCTAAACTAGTTGTTGATCACCAATGATGGCTAAATCCTAAGATGAAAGAAGTGGTAAGGAAAGAAATACTAAAGCTTCTGGAGGTAGGTATAATTTATCCCGTTGCTGATAGTCAGTGGGTAAGTCCTGTCCATTGTGTCCCTAAGAAGGGAGGTATTACTGTTGTTCCTAATGATAAAGATGAATTGATCCCATAAAGAATTGTTACAGGTTATAGAATGGTAATAGATTTCCGCAAATTAAATAAAGATACTAAAAAGGACCATTACCCTTTACCTTTTATTGATCAAATGCTAGAAAGATTATCCAAACATACACATTTTTGCTTTCTAGATGGTTATTCTGGTTTTTGTCAAATACCTGCGTCAAAAGAGGATCAAGAAAAGACCACTTTTACTTGTCCTTTCGGTACCTTTCCTTATAGATGTATGCCTTTTGGTTTATGTAACGCACCTGCTACCTTTCAAAGATGCATGATGGCTATATTCTCTGATTTTTGTGAAAAGATTGTTGAGGTTTTCATGGATGATTTCTCCGTATATGGAACTTCTTTTGATGATTGCTTGAGCAACCTTGATCGAGTTTTGCAGAGATGTGAAGAAACTAACCTTGTCTTGAATTGGGAGAAGTGCCACTTTATGGTTAATGAAAGTATTGTCTTGGGGCATAAAATTTCTGAAAGAGGTATTGAAGTTGACAAAGCTAAAGTTGATGCTATTGAAAAGATGCCGTGTCCCAAGGACATTAAAGGTATAAGAAGTTTCCTTGGTCATGCCTATTTTTATACGAGGTTCATTAAGGACTTCTCTAAAATTTCTAGGCCTTTGACTAATCTCTTACAAAAAGATATTCCTTTTGTCTTTGATGATGATTGTGTAGAAGCATTTGAAATACTTAAGAAAGCATGGATTTCTGCACCTATTGTTCAACCTCCTGATTGGAATTTACCCTTTGAAATCATGTGTGATGCTAGTGATTATGCTATAGGTGCTGTTCTAGGACAAAGAGTTGATAAGAAATTAAATGTTATCCAATATGCTAGTAAAACTCTAGACAATGCCCAGAGAAATTATGCTACCACTGAAAAATAATTTTTAGCAGTTGTATTTGCTTGTGATAAGTTCAGACCTTATATTGTAGATTCTAAAGTAACTGTTCACACTGATCATGCTGCTATTAAATATCTTATGGAAAAGAAATATGCTAAACCTAGACTTATTAGATGGGTTCTCCTGCTACAAGAATTTGATTTGCATATTATTGATAGAAAGGGAGATGAGAACCCCGTTGCGGACAACTTGTCTAGGTTAGAGAATGTTCTTGATGACCCACTACCTATTGATGATAGCTTTCCAGATGAACAATTAGCTATCATAAATGCTTCTCGTACTGCTCCTTGGTATGCTAATTATGCTAATTATATTGTTGCTAAATTTATACCACCTAGTTTCACATACCAGCAGAAGAATAAATTTTTCTATGATTTAAGACATTACTTCTCGGATGACCCACACCTTTACAAAGAAGGAGTAGATGGTGTTATTAGACATTGTATACCTAAGCATGAACAGGAACATATCCTACGCAAGTGTTAATCCGAGGTTTATGGAGGACACCACGCTAGAGATAGAACTGCACATAAGGTATTGCAATCCGGTTTTTATTGGCCTACTCTCTTCAAGGATGCCCATAAGTTTGTCTTGTCTTGTGATGAATGTCAAAGAATTGGTAATATTAGTAGACGTCAAGAAATGCCTATGAATTATTCACTCATTATTGAACCATTTGATGTTTGGGGCTTTGATTATATGGGACCGTTTCCTTCCTCTAATGGGTATACACATTTTTTAGTTGCTGTTGATTACGTTACTAAGTGGGTAGAAGCTATTCCAACTAGTAGTGCTGATCATAACACCTCTATTAAGATGCTTAAAGAAGTTATTTTTCCGAAGTTTGGAGTCCCTAGATCTTTAATGACTGATGGTGGTTCACATTTTATTCATGGTGATTTTCGTAAATTGCTTGCTATGTATGATGTTAATCATAGAATTGCATCTCCTTATCACCCGCAGTCTAGTGGTCAAGTAGAATTGAGTAATAGAGAGCTCAAATTAATTTTGCAAAAGACTGTTAATAGATCTAGAAAGAATTGATCCAAGAAACTTGATGATGCATTATGGGCCTACAGAACTGCATATAAAAATCTTATGGGTATGTCCCCATATAAAATGGTTTATGGAAAAGCATGCCACATACCTCTCGAACTAGAACATAAGGCATATTGGGCCATTAAAGAGCTCAATTATGATTTCAAGCTTGCCAGTGAGAAGAGGTTATTTGACATTAGCTCACTTGATGAATGGAGAACCCATGCCTATGAGAATGCCAAACTGTTTAAAGAAAAGGTTAAAAGATGGCATGACAAAAGGATACAAAAGCGTGAGTTTAATGTAGGTGATTATGTGTTGCTATTCAACTCTCGTTTAAGATTTTTTTGCAAGAAAACTTCTCTCCAAATGGGAAGGTCCTTACGTTATCGAGGAGGTCTATCGTTCCGGTGCCATAAAAATCAACAACTTCGAAGGCACAAATCCAAAGGTGGTGAACGGTCAAAGAATCAAACATGATATCTCAGGTAATCCTATAAATATTGAAACTAATGTTATTGAAACCGTGACCCCGGAGGAATACATAAGGGACACTTTCCAGAATGTTTCAGACTCCGAAAAGGAATAGGTATGTGGAACGGTAAGTAAACCGACTCCAAAACAGTTCTAATGGCAATTTTTCTCCGTTTTGGAATATTTAAGAAAATAGGAAAATAAGAAGTAGTCCGGGAAGGACACGAGGCGTCCACGATGGTGGAGGGGGCGCCCTACCCCCTGGGCACGCCCCCTGCCTCGTGGGCACCTCATGTGCTCTCCGGACTCTGTTTTCTTGCACGATACTTCTTTTGGTCGGTAAAAATTCATTATATAATCTCCCAAAGGTTTTGACTACCGTATCACGCAAATACCCTCTGTTTTTGTTTCGAGCTGTTTCTGTAGCAGGTTTGGAGCAAGATGCCATCTCAGGATTCCGACGGAGAGAGCTATGTCTCACATCTCGTTGCTGACCCAAAGACCTATGGGGATCTATATCCTTGTGGTCGAACTACGGATGATGAGGAGGATGCTCATTTGATAAGGATCAATGATTCAAGTTCGGAGGATGTTGGGGATATAACTATTAGGTATGACCCGCCCAGGAAGGGCCGGGTTATACCTATGGCGATTCATGAAGCCTAAGACAGCTCTGGAAGATGGCGGTTCAGATAAGGGCCCAAAACCCAAAGGCGACTTAAGGCCCGTAGAGATAAACCGCCATATGGACATAACTTGTATTGTAAGGCAGGGATAGTTAGAGACCGAGCTAGACACTGTTTATGAGCCGGCCGGGATTCTGTGAGCCGCTGGGCGTCGACCTCTGTATATAAAGGGACGACCCGGCGGCGGTTCAGGGCAACTAACATCAGATCGAAAACTAGGTCAAGCGGATTCGCTCCCTAGTAATCGAAACATAAGCAATACCACCTCAAACTGGATTAGGCCTTTACCTTCACCGCAAGGGGCCGAACCAGTATAAACCCTCATGTCCTTTGTCCCGTTTTAACCCCTTTAAGCTTCCTAGTTGCGATGGCTCCACGACTAAGTCCTTTCACTAGGACATCTGTCGTGACAATTCCATGACAGTTGGCGCCCACCGTGGGTCCTACGCACGGTGGATTTGAGTTCTTGAAGGGCAACTTCAAAGGGCTCAAGGGATACGCTGTGGGCCGGATGACCAAGAGTCGTCGCGGCAAGCTCTACATCGACGACGCAGGCTGGGGCCCCGATGCTGGCTCAATTGAGTACGGGTACCGGGTCCCCTTCGGCGGAATCCACGTCTTCATCGGCCAGATCGATGAGCCAGGCCCTGAGCCGGACATCTGCACCGACATCGTCGAGACGGCTCAGCGTGCGAGACCCACCCGGGCTCAGCCTGCCATGAAGCGTGCCTTCGTGGGATGCATCCATGGAGGGGAATTTTCTGAAGGATCTGCGTCTAACGGTGAGACGGCCATCTACTCTGATGGTGAGTTGTCCACGGGTGAGACGGATTCATTGTATCAATTGCAAGACGGCGGGCTTGGGGGCTGTTCCGATGGCAGCAGTATTCCGGACCCTTTTGAACCGTCGAGCAGAGTGGGGATCTTCATGGCTGGCACGCAACCCATTCAAAACTCTACGGCTGCGGCAGCAATAACCTCCGGGTCAGCGGCAGCCGGGGCAGGAGGCTCTGCGCGCCCGCCGGCTCAGGTGCTGATGGATCTCATAGATAAGTTGACAGCCCTGCTAACCACCGTGGTCAATCCGGTGGATCAGGCTCAACATGATGCAGAAGTGGCACGGTTACGTGAGGAGGTAGCACAAGCCAAAGAAAACCTAGCAGCGGAGGATGTCAGGCTAGCTACAGAGCGGGCGACTTTGGATGCTCGAGCGCAGTGGATTCAGTCAGAGGCTTTCCAGCTTATGATGGATCTAAACGCATCAAATGAGGTCATGAGGAGAAGGCATCAGAAAGCTCAATCCCGTCTGCCTCCGACTTATGATCCTAGAAACCTCTTCCGCACACCCGGTGCAGGCCCCAGTAACCCGCTGGAGGTGAACCGGGTTGCAACGCCCGGGACTGGGACGCCGGTTCAACTACAGGTGATGGAACCTCCTCGTATGAATACTGCCCCACCTCATTATGTACCAACACCACCGGGTCATTATTCTAAACCTTTGGAGAACAGGATCGCTGCGGTGACACGATTGGCGGCTCTCCCGGTGGAGGGTGACTCTCCGATGGCGATTGAAACACGAAGGGTCAGAGAACTTCTTCAGACGGCTCTAGCGCAGCAGGAGGCATATTCTTATAGTCGAGATAGGATTCATTCGACCCCTCGCCCAAGTCGGAGCCCGAGTTATAGTAGGCATATAGATTCAGCAGCCGTTTCAAGCAATGCCCGGCACCGTGACCAGCCGTGCAGGCATGACCTGGCGCGGGATGGAGCTCCTAACTTGGTTGATCAGGACAAGGTACGCCAAGAGGTTGAGCGGGCGGCTCAGCAAGCGGCTGAATAGGCGGCCCAGCGGGCGGCTTACTAGTCTTATCTGGTTTACCCGATGACTTCTATTGAGGCAGGCGTGACCACAAGGACTGGAGGTGTCCCGTGCTTGGTACCGGCTCTACGTAATGAGCGTTTGCCCAAGGATTTCAAGGGGCCTCGAAAGGTGCCTAATTACACGGCCGACTTATAGCCCGGGGCATGGATTCAAAGCTATGAGATGGCCATGGAACTACTGGAGGTCAGTGACGCGGCAATGGCCAAGTACTTCACCATGATGTTGGATGGAACGGCCCGCACTTGGTTAAAGGGGCTGCCACCTAATTCCATTGGTTCATGGGCAGAGTTAAAGGCCCGGTTTATTCAGAACTTCAAAGACACATGCAAGCAGCCCATGTCAATTGTGGATCTGACTAATTGCAAGCAAGAGGAGGGTGAGTCCACAACCCATTGGGTGCGCCGGGTTAAAGCCATAATACATTCATCTGATAAGATGGATGCCGGTTCTGCAGTCTTAATGTTGGAGAAAAATTGCCGTTTTACGCCTCTGAAATAGAAGCTGGGGCGGCTCAAGCACGATCGTAATGACATGGGTCAGCTAATGGTGGCTCTAGTCAAGTATGCCGACTTTGATAGTACCAAGGATCCCGAGTCTGACGATGAGAAGACAGGGAAGGGAAAGAAGAACGGCAATGCCAAGGGTCATCAACATAACCCGGCGAATCAAGGAGGCAATAATAAACGTAAGGCTGACGGTAGCTTGGAGTTTGTGGCTAACACCAATGCGCAGGGTAACAATCAACGACGTAAGGGAAGACCACCTCCTCGGTCCAGCGGGTCAGGTCCCACTCTTGAGCAGTTGCTAAATGAGCCCTGTCCAATGCACGATACTCGGGAGAAGCTGGCCACTCACCTATGGAAGGACTGTACGATCATGAGGGCTTTCAAGAACTCTAACATGTTCGACGGTAATCATGGGCTGGGCGGCGGCTCAGGTGGTGGCGGTTTTCATGGCCCGGGCGGCAGTTCAAATTCCAACTTTCAAGGCTCTCAAGGCAATCAAGGTGGTTATAATCAGCAATCTGGCCAAGGAGGTCAGCAACAGCAGCAGTCTGGATATCAGAGCAATCCAAAGAAGCTGAATAGTGGACAGTATCATGTGTTCACCACCAGTTTGTGCAAACGGGACCAGAAGCTTCATAAGAGGGCTGTGAACGCTGTTGAGCCGACAGTTCCCCGGTATTTAAGTTGGTCTGAGCAGCCTATTATATGGATCAGGGAAGATCACCCTCCCCGGGTTGACAATCCGGGTCATCTGGCCTTGGTGGTGGCACCTCAGGTTGGTGGATATAAATTCACTAAGGTGCTCATGGACGGAGGCAATAGCATCAACATCCTCTATTATGAGACTTTTCGTTGCATGGGGTTGACCGATAAAAATCTTAAGACGTCCAACACTGTTTTCCATGGAGTGGTGCCTGGTAAGTCGGCGTACCCAGTGGGTAAGATTGAACTGGAAGTAGCCTTTGGAGATGAGCATGATTCTAGGGCTGAGAAGTTAACTTTTGAGGTGGTCAAAATCAAGAGCCCATATCACGCCCTGTTTGGCCGGCCGGCTTATGCCAAGTTCATGGCACGGCCGTGTTACGTTTATCTGCAGCTCAAGATGCCGGGTTATAGGGGCACTATCATAGTGCATGGAAGTCGGAAGATAGCCTTGGAATGTGAGGAAGGCGATGCTGCTTACGCTGAATCTGTTTGTGCAACAGAGGAGTTGAAGTTCTACAAGGACAATGTTGACCCGACGGACATGAAGTCTTTGAATAAGCCAACCACAGAACATGAGCCGGTGCTGAAGTTTAAGTCGGCTGATGAAACCAAGCTTGTTGTTTTTGTTCCAGGTGACTCATCTAAGCAGTTCAGTATCAGTGCTAATCTGGATCCCAAATAGGAAAGCACGCTCATCGAGTTCATCCGTGAGAACCGGGACATCTTCGCATGGAAACCTTCTGACATGCCGGGTGTATCGAGAGAACTCGCTGAGCACACTCTCAATATTGATCCAAAGTTTAAGCCAGTCAGGCAGTTTCTTCGGCGGTTCAATGAGGAGAGGCGTAAGGCCATTGGTGAGGAAGTGGCCTGGCTCTTGGCGGCCGGGTTCATTATTGAAGTTTTTCATCCAGAGTGGTTGGCTAACCCGGTGCTCGTGCTTAAAAAGAACAGCACCTAGCGTATGTGTGTGGATTACACGGATTTAAATAAGGCTTGTCCGGCTGATCCTTTCGCTCTCCCTCGTATTGATCAAATCATCGATGCCATGACCGCTGCGCCTCCGCCTCAAATTCTGCCCGTGTTGTTTACAAGCGAGTCACTTCCGCCAAACCCCGGTGAACGGCCTCCCTGCGCAAGATCCCCCATCACGAGCCGGCTGATGCCTCTGCTCGCGAGCTGCCCCCGCACACCTTGTCGGCCTCGCCTAGGTGCGCCTTTGGTGTTGTACTCCAGCGCCGGTTCATTTTTGCCGCTCCTACTGGATGACTGTGTTGACGCCGAGCCGTTTCCTCTACAACCGTTCACCTACAAACTACTCTACGCCACGGCCTTGCCAGTGACTCGCTTCTGAACCGGCCGTCTAAAAAAAGAGAGAGAGAGAGAAAGAGAAACACATGCAGGCGCATGCATATCCACACAGAGAGGGACGAGACAGAGAACCTGTGTTCATGCAAAGAGGTGGGGGAGGAGAACGTGGGCACAAGGATACAGCGGCATTGTTGCAACTGCCCGACACCTCTTCCGTAGCAATCCAAGAAATACTACTCCATGAGGTTGTCAGACGTGTCCGGCGATTTAAAAAGAACGGACAAAGTTAAAAGTATATCTGAGAACTCTTTTCGTCCGACTATATCATCCAATGTCGGTGCCCGCGTTTGTCTGACAAGTCACCAAGTGCTATATTTTCTATATATTTTATTAGCGCATATTAATTTGTTTGAGAACAGTTATTCTGTCTTTCAATATATTTTATGCAGGACAAAGTCCACTACAAAAGTGGCGTCGTACCATGGACAGGAGGCTCGCACCGGTTTAAATGTCGTGGCCAACTCTCGCACCTGCACCGACTACCGCTGCCGTGCTCGAATTGTCAGTCCGCACTGGTTTACAAATGCCGTGGCCGACTCTCCCGTCCGCACCGACTTACAAATGTCGTGGCCGACTCTCCCGTCCACACCGGCTTACAGCACCGCGGCCGACTCACCTGTTTATGCCGCCTCTGAAGTCGTGGTTGTCTTTGGCGTCCGTCTCTCGCGGCCTGGTCTACATCAACACACCGGTCCGCACCTGTCTGCATGAGCTGTTTACTGAGTATAAAGTAAGTCACAGCTTGGGTAGCCCGGTTTTGTTTCAAATTGGAGGCAAATTATCAACCACCGTTTGCACTGGATGGCTCAATGGGCAGGCGCACAAGTCGCCGCCACTACAGTTTTGGTTAACTTCAAATCGCCAGTTGGAAGGAACCATTGGCCGAGTTGCTGACACGGCTCGTACGGGATCATTTATAACCCGCCGCAGTCACCTCAACTTTCTGTGGATTCACATCGCGTTATCAACATCAATGATATACACCTTCTGCTATGGTCAAACACGGAGAATCTCAAGCCAACTCCTTGAGTCACCTTGAGACACGGGGGCTACAATGATATGATTCAGCTATATGCCGGTTTTCAGTGAAGTCAAGAACCCCAGGACGTTGGAGGGAAAGATAACCCGGTCCCGGTGGCTACTATTATATTGATGAAAATTTAAAGGCCGTCAGAAAATTTCCGGCTTACAAAGTATATGACAGTTACAAAATCCCGGCTCAATGAAGAAGTTCCAGGTCATCAGACAGGATCCCGGTTTAAAATACGGCTCAAGGGAAGTCAGTCTCACTGAATATCCGGTTTACGATCCGGTTCAAGGGAAATATGTTCTCCCACAAAGCTCTGAAGCTCTCAAATCCGGTTTAAAAATGTTCAGTTCAAAAAGGAATTAACTTCTCGCAAGTTCGAGTTTAAAGGCCGTCAGAAAATTTCCGGTTGAAAATGAAGATTCCGGTTTAAAGTCCGGTTCAAGGGAAAGATGTCTCCCGTAAAGCTTTGAAGCTCTCAATATACGGTTTAAAATTCTGGTTCAGGAAGAATTTATCTCTTGCAAAAAGTTAAAGGTTACTGAAGAGGACCTGTTGCCATGATGCGCGGTTCAAACATGGGAATCCTGCCTATTTGGCTTATCATATTATTGATCACTTGGGGGCTTCCTGTTCAAACATAGGTGTATTCACCAAAGAGAACATAGCGTTACTACCCTTTTGATTGGGTTATCTCGTTCAAACATAGGTGTATTCACCAAAGAGGACATTGTTGGAAATATGCCCTAGAGGCAATAATAAAATGGTTATTATTGTATTTCCTTGTTCATGATAATTGTCTGTTGTTCATGCTATAATTGTATTAACTGGAAACCGTAATACATGTGTGAATACATAGACCACAACATGTCCCTAGTGAGCCTCTAGTTGACTAGCTCGTTGATCAACAGGTAGTCATGGTTTCCTGACTATGGACATTGGATGTCATTGATAATGGGATCACATCATTAGGAGAATGATGTGATGGACAAGACCCAATCCTAAGCATAGCACAAGATCGTGTAGTTCGTTTGCTAGAGCTTTTCCAAATGTCAAGTATCATTTCCTTAGACCATGAGATCGTGCAACTCCCGGATACCATAGGTGTGCTTTGGGTGTGCCAAACGTCACAACGTAACTGGGTGGCTATAAAGGTGCACTACGAGCATCTCCGAAAGTGTCTGTTGGGTTGGCACGAATCGAGACTGGGATTTGTCACTCCGTATGACGGAGAGGTATCTCTGGGCCCACTCGGTAATGCATCATCATAATGAGCTCAATGTGACCAAGTGTTTGGTCACGGGATCATGCATTACGGTACGAGTAAAGTGACTTGCCGGTAACGAGATTGAACAAGGTATTGGGATACCGACGATCGAATCTCGGGCAAGTAACGTACCGATTGACAAAGGGAATTGTATACGGGATTGATTGAATCCTCGACATCGTGGTTCATCTGATGAGATCATCGTGGAACATGTGGGAGCCAACATGGGTATCCAGATCCCGCAGTTGGTTATTGACCGTCGAGTCGTCTCGGTCATGTCTGCATGTCTCCCGAACCCGTAGGGTCTACACACTTAAGGTTCGGTGACGCTAGGGTTGTACATATATTAGTATGCGGTTAACCGAAAGTTGTTCGGAGTCCCGGATGAGATCCCGGACGTCACGAGGAGTTCCGGAATGGTCCGGAGGTAAAGATTTATATATGGGAAGTCCTATTTTGGCCACCGGGAAATGTTCGGGATTTTTCGGTATTGTACCGGGAAGGTTCTAGAAGGTTCCGAAGTGGGGCCCACCTGCATGGGGGGACCCACATGAACATGGGTAGTGGGGGCAAGGCCCCACACCCCTGGTCAAGGCGCACCAAGATCCCACCTTAGAAGGAATAAGATCATATCCCGAAGGGATAAGATCAAGATCCCTAAAAAAGGGGGATAACAATTGGTGGGGAAGGGAAATGATGGGATTTCTTTCCCCCACCTTTGCCAACGCCCCAATGTACTTGGAGGGCAAGAAACCAGCCCCCTCCACCCCTATATATAGTGGGGAGGCGCATGGGAGCAGCACCCCAAGCCCTGGCGCCTCCCTCCCTCCCGTGACACCTCTTCCTCCCCGCTTGCGCTTGGCGAAGCCCTGCCGGGATCCCGGTACTTCCACCACCACGCCATCGTGCTGCTGGATCTCCATCAACTTCTCCCCCCCTTGCTGGATCAAGAAGGAGGAGACGTCCCCGCTCCGTACGTGTGTTGAACGCGGAGGTGCCGTCCGTTCGGTGCTAGGATCATCGGTGATTTGGATCACGACGAGTACGACTCCATCAACCCCGTTCTCTTGAACGCTTCCGCTCGCGATCTACAAGGGTATGTAGATGCACTCCTCCCTCTCGTTGCTAGCATCTCCTAGATTGATCTTGGTGACACGTAGGAAAATTTTGAATTTCTCCTACGTTCCCCAACAGTGGCATCATGAGCCAGGTTTATGCGTAGATTCTATGCACGAGTAGAACACAAAGTAGTTGTGGGCGATGATTTGTTCAATTTGCTTACCGTTACTAGTCTTATCTTGATTCGGCGGCATTGTGGGATGAAGCGGCCTGGACCGACCTTACACGTACTCTTACGTGAGACAGGTTCCACCGACTGACATGCACTTGATGCATAAGGTGGCTAGCGGGTGTCTGTCTCTCCCACTTTAGTCGGATCGGATTCGATGAAAAGGGTCCTTATGAAGGGTGAATAGCAATTGGCATATCACCGTTGTGGCTTTTGCGTAGGTAAGAAACGTTCTTGCTAGAAACCCATAGCAGCCACGTAAAACATGCAACAACAATTAGAGGACGTCTAACTTGTTTTTGCAGGGTATGCTATGTGATGTGATATGGCCAAAAGGATGTGATGAATGATATATGTGATGTATGAGATTGATCATGTTCTTGTAATAGGAATCACGACTTGCATGTCGATGAGTATGACAACCGGCAGGAGCCATAGGAGTTTTCTTAATTTATTGTATGACCTGCGTGTCAATGAAAAACGCCATGTAATTACTTTACTTTATTGCTAACCTTTAGCCATAGTAGTAGAAGTAATAGTTGGCGAGACAACTTCATGAAGACACGATGATGGAGATCATGGTGTCATGCCGGTGACGAAGGTGATCATGCCGCGCCTCGAAGATGGAGATCAAAAGGCGCAAGATGATATTGGCCATATCATGTCACTTTATGATTTGCATGTGATGTTTGTCATGTTTACATCTTATTTGCTTAGAACGACGGTAGCATAAATAAGATGATCCCTCACTAAAATTTCAAGAGATGTGTTCCCCCTAACTGTGCACCGTTGAGAAGGTTCATTGTTTCAAAGCACCACGTGATGATCGGGTGTGATAGATTCTAACGTTCGCATACAACGCGTGTTGACGAGCCTAGCATGTACAGACATGGCCTCGGAACACAAGCAAAACACTTAGGTTGACTTGACGAGCCTAGCATGTACAGACATGGCCTCAGAACATAAGAGACCGAAAGGTCGAACATGAGTCGTATAGTAGATACGATCAACATGGAGATGTTCACCGATGATGACTAGTCCGTCTCACGTGATGATCGGACATGGCCTAGTCGATTCGGATCATGTATCACTTAGATGACTAGAGGGATGTCTATCTAAGTGGGAGTTCATTAAATAATCAGATGAACTTAATTATCATGAACATAGTCAAAAGGTCTTTGCAAATAATGTCGTAGCTTACGCTTTAGTTCTACTAAGATATGTTCCTAGAGAAAATTTAGTTGAAAGTTGATAGTAGCAATTATGCGGACTGGGTCCGTAAACTGAGGATTGTCCTCATTGCTGCACAGAAGGCTTATGTCCTTAATGCACCGCTCGGTGTGCTGAACCTCGAGCGTCGTCTGTAGATGTTACGAAACATCTGACATACACATTTTGATGACTACGTGATAGTTCAGTGTGTGATGCTAACGGTTTAAAATTGTGGCACCAAAGACGGTTTTGAAACGTCGCAGAACATATGAGATGTTCCAAAGACTGAAATTGGGATTTCAGACTAATGCCCACGTCAAGAGGTATGAGACCTCTGACAAGTTTCTTAAGCCTGCAAACTAAGGGAGAAAAGCTCAATCGTTGAGCATGTGCTCAGATTGTCTGAGTACTACAATCACTTGAATCGAGTGGGAGTTAATCTTCCAGATGAGATAGTGATGGTTCTCCATAGTCACTGCCACCAAGCTATTAGAGCTTCGTGATGAACTATAACATATCAGGGATAGACATGATGATCCTTGAGAAACTCGCGATGTTTGACACCGCTAAAGTAGAAATCAAGAAGGAGCATCAATTGTTGATGGTTAGTAAAACCACTAGTTTCTAGAAGGGCAAGGGCAAGAAGGGATACTTCATGAAACGGCAAATCAGTTGCTGCTCTAGTGAAGAAACCCAAGGTTGAACCCAAACCCGAGACTAAGTGCTTCTAAAATGAGGGGAACGGTCACTGAAGCAGAACTACCCTAGATACTTCGTAGATGAGAAGGCTGGCAAGGTCGACAGAAGTATATTGGATATACATTATATTAATGTGTACTTTACTAGTACTCCTAGTAGCACCAGGGTATTAGATACCGGTTCGGTTGCTAAGTGTTAGTAACTCGAAATAAAAGCTGCGGAATAAACGGAGACTAGCTAAAGGTGAGATGACGATATGTGTTGGAAGTGTTTCCCAAGGTTGATGTGATCAAGCATCGCATGCTCCCTCTACCATCGAGATTGGGGTTAAACCTGAATAATTATTATTTGGTGTTTGCATTGAGCATATACATGATTGGATTATGTTTATCGCAATACGGTTATTCATTAAAGGAGAATAATGGTTACTCTGTCTATTTGAATAATACCTTCAATGGTCTTGCACCTAAAATGAATGGTTTATTGAATCTCGATCGTAGTGATACACATGTTCATGCCAAAAGATATAAGATAGTAATGATAGTACCACATACTTGTGGCACTGCCACTTGAGTCATATTGGTATAAAACGCATGAAGAAGCTCCATGTTGATGGATCTTTGGACTCACTCGTTTTTGAAAAGATTGAGACATGCGAACCATGTCTATTAGTATATATGCATGAAGAAAGTCCATACAGATGGATCATTTGGACTCACTTGATTTTGAATCACTTGAGACATGCAAATCATACCACATGGGCAAGATGACTGAAAGGCCTCGTTTTCAGTAAGATGGAATAAGAGAGCAACTTGTTGGAAGTAATACATTTGATGTGTGCAGTCCAATGAGTGCTGAGGCACGTAGTGGATATCGTTATGTTCTTACTTCACAGATGATTTGAGTAGATGCTGAGAATATTTACTTGATGAAACACAAGTCTGAATTATTGAAAGGTTCAAGTAATTTCAGAGTGAAGTTGAAGATCGTCGTGACAAGAGGATAAAATGTCTATGATATGATCATAGAGATGAATATCTGAGTTACGAGTTTGGCACACAATTAAGAAATTGTGGAAATTGTTTCACGACTAATACCGCCTGGAACACCATATTGTGATGGTGTGTCCGAACATCATAACTGCACCCTATTGGATATGGTGAATACCATTGTAACGCCCACGATGCGGCTATATCTCCCACGTGTCGAGGCACGACTTAGAGGCATAACCGCATTGTGGTTTTGTCGCAAGAAGGGTCATCTTCACACAATCCCATGTAATGAACAAGAATGGGATAAAGAGTTGGCTTACAATCGCCACTTCACACAATACATAAACATAATCCATACATCATCCAAAATACACACATAGACCGACTACGGTCAAGATCCAAATGAAAATAAGATAACCCCAAATGCTAGATCCCCGATCGTCCCAACTGGGCTCCACTACTGATCATCAGGAAAAGACATATAGTAACGACCACGTTCCTCATCGAACTCCCACTTGAGGTTGATCCCATCATCTGCACTGGCATCGTCGGCACCTGCAACTGTTTTGGTAGAATCTGTGAGTCATGAGGACTCAGCAATCTCACACCCGCGAGATCAAGACTATTTAAGCTTATAGGAAAGGATGGTGTAATGAGGTGGAGCTGCAGCAGACACTAAGCATATATGGTGGCTAACATACGCAAAAGAGAGCGAGAAGAGAAGCAACGGAATGGTCGTCATCTAGTAATGACCGAGAAGTGATCCTGAACTCCTACTTACGTCATTCATAACTCAAGCCGTGTTCACTTCCCGGACTCCGCCGAGAAGAGACCATCACGGCTACACACACAGTTGATGTATTTTAATTGGGTCAAGTGACAAGTTCTCTACAACCGGACATTAACAAATTCCCATCTGCCTCATAACCGCGGGCACGACTTTCGAAAGATAATACCCTGCAGGGGTGTCCCAACTTAGCCCATCATAAGCTCTCACGGTCAACGAAGGATAAACCTTCTCCCGGAAAGACCCGATCAGTCTCGGAATCCCGGTTTACAAGACATTTCGACAATGGTAAAACAAGACCAGCAAAGCCACCCGAATGTGCCGACAAATCCCGATAGGAGCTGCACATATCTCGTTCTCAGGGCACACCGGATAAGTCAAGCTATGAGTAAAACCAGACCTCGAGTTTCCCTGAGGAGGCCCCGCAGGCTGCTCGGTTCAGACCAACACTCGAAGGAGCACTGGCCCGGGGGGGGGGGTAAAATAAAGATGACCCTCGGGCTCGCGAAAACCCGGGGGAAAGGCTTAGGTCGCAAATGGTAAAACCAAGGTTGGGCCTTGCTGGAGGAGTTTTATTCAAGGCGAACTGTCAAGGGGGTCCCATAAATCACCCAACTGCGTAAGGAACGCAAACTCAAGGAACACAATACCGGTATGACAGAAACTAGGGCGGCAAGAGTGGAACAAAACACCAGGCATAAGGCCGAGCCTTCCACCCTTTACCAAATATATAGATGCATTAATTAAATAATAGATATTGTGATGTCCCAACATATCCATGTTCCGACATGGAACAAACTTCAACTTCACCTGCAACTAGCAACGCTATAAGAAGGGCTGAGCAAAGCGGTAACTTAGCCAAACAACGGTTTGCTAGGAAAGGATGGTTAGGGGCTGACATGGAAATATGGGAGGCATGATATAGCAAGTGGTAGGTAGCGCAGCATGGCAATAGAACGAACAACTAGCAACGCAAAGATAGAAGTGATTTCGAGGGGTGGTCATCTTGCCTGCAAGGTTCTCAGAGTTGTCGAGAGCTTGATCCTCGTAAGCGTACTCAACAGGTTCCTCGTTCACGAACTCGTCTCCCGGCTCTACCCAAGACAAGAACACAAGCAACGAAACCACAATCAATCACGAGAAATGCACAAGCAACATGATGCAAAACATGAATGATATGCGAGATATGATATGCGATGCATATGCGTGCTTCGGAAGGAAAATGATGAACAAGGAAGTAACTTGGCAAACCAAGCATGCCACTGGAAAGATGAGATGATTTCGGTTGAAATCGATATAAAGATCACCGGAAACGGATGCACGGTTTGCAAATGGCAAGCAAAACAAGAATGACACGAATCTGCGATTAACAGCATGATAGCACATAGAATGCAACAAATAACAATGCTACAGCATTCCAACATAGCAACAAAGCATATGGAAGTAATCTACAGAAGATTCTTGACAAAAGATGAACACTGAGCTACGGCTAGATCACAACATAACAAGCTCAAACAAGCATGGCAAAAGTGCAAAAGATAACAGGTTCAAAGACTGAAATTACTGGACATGCCTGAAACAGCATCAGGTAGCAAGGTTCAGAGCACGAAAGCAACATGCTATAGGAACTTAACATGGCAAAACAAGGCATGTCAGTATTCTACTAAATGCATATGATAAAAGTCCCTTACTGACCATAAGCCAAAAAGGACCAGAAGATATGATGGCAAGCATGTAAACATAGCAAGTTTCGTTAACAGGTTCCAGACTTGGCAGAAAACAGAGCATGGCATTAACAAAAATATGAAGGCATCTTGGTGAGCTTGATGCACTCACCACAAGGCAATGCATGACAAAAAAAGCATACCTCCAGAAAGATGGCAAGTTTATGAAGCTATCCATGGCAAGAACAAAAGCATAGCATGTATGGATCAACTACAACAAGCTTGGCAAAAATGAATATCATGTTAAGAATCTGCCAGAAATATTTTATAGCAAAAGTAGAGCAAGATTGTGTCATGCTATGGCACTCCATAATTTCAAATAAGGGAAGGAATGGATCAATTACAACAATATCTACAAAACATCCTTGCTGGACATCTCCAAAATATGCATGGATCTCTCTGTAGCATCAAGTTTATATGGCAACAAAATAACAGCAGACAAAGACAGAGGGAAAACACTAAGTCCCTGAAATCAGAAACATTACGGAGCCTAGTTTGCATGTTTGTGCTAGACACCACATAGATCACAAAAATATATGGCATACACCACTGGAAATATGGCATGGCGTACAACAAAAAACATGTAGAGCTCATGCCCATAAGATGCACAGATTAAATGATACAAAAATAACAAATCTCCAAGTTCTGCTAAGAACCAGCAGATAACAGCAACTAGCACTCTTGCACCAGAGATTTGGGCATCAAGATGGCCTCTAATGAACATGGTGCAATTGAACAAAATGTAGAGCATCACGAGACGAACAATTCGATATATTACACGCACAAAACGGAGCTATATGCAGAGAGTTATGCCATGATGAACATGGGTATATAATGTGAAAATGCAAAGACAGGAAAAATTCGGTGTTCGGGAAAGTCAACGCACGGTGCGATCTCACTGGATCTGGATCGCCGGAGTTCGAGGCTCGCCGGAGAAGTGGTGGCGCGACGGCCGGAGACGAAGGGGAAGGAGAGGAGCTCGGGCGTCGCGGGACACGGCGGAGGAGGCCGGAGGGGGCACCGGAACGGCGGCGCTCGGGCGCGGCGGCGGTGGTCGACGCCGAGGTTGGCGGCGGGGCGGCGCCGGCCGGCGGGCGACGGAGAGGCCGCGGCGGCGGCGCACGGGAGCAGGGGGAGGCACGCGGGCGGCGGAGGCGCGCGGGCCCGCGGGGCCGGCGGCGGGCCTGGCGGGCCGCGACGGCGGCGCGGGGACGGCTGCCACGTGTCAACGCGCGAGTGGCTGCGGGCTTCGTCCGGCGCGGCTGGACGCGTCCGGCTGCGGAGAGGAAGGTGGTTAGGGTTTCGTCTGCGAAAGTATACGTGAGGTCTCACATATTTATAGGTAGAGGTAGCTAGGAGAGTCCAAATGAGGTGCGGTTTTCGCCCACACGATCGTGATCGAACGACCTACAGCATGGAAGTGACTTAGAGGAGTTTTGGGCTGGTTTTGAGGGGGGTTTTGCTGCAACACACAGAAGGCATCTGCGGTTACCCGGTTAACCATTGGAGTACCAAACGACCTCCAAATGGAACGAAACTTGACCGGTGGCCTCGGTCCATTCCGAGAACGTTTGACACCCGCTCACGAAAGAAAAAACAAAAGGGGGCACTGGAGGAGATGGGAGCGCTGGATTGCAAAACGGACAACGGGGAAAATGCTCGGATGCATTAGACGAACACGTATGCAAATGCAATGCACATGATGACATGATATGAAATGCATGACATGGACAAAATGCAAAACGAAAGACAAAACCCGACCACGAAGGGAATATCATAACACATAGCCGAAAATGGCAAGAGTTGGAGTTACAAATATGGAAAGTTACATCCGGGGTGTTACAACCATGATGTCTCTTATCGAATTACAACTATCGTTTATGGGTTAGGCATTAGAGACAACCGCATTCACTTTAAATAGGGCACCACGCAATTCTGTTGAGATGACACCGTATGAACTATGGTTTAGAGAAACCTAAGCTGTCATTTCTTAAAAGTTTGGGGCTGCGACGCTTATGTGAAAAAGTTTCAGGCTGATAAGCTCGAACCCAAAGCGGATAAATGCATCTTCATAGAATACCCAAAATAGTTGGGTATACCTCCTATTTCAGATCTGGAAGCAAAAGTGATTGTTTCTAGAAACGGGTCCTTTCTCGAGGAAAAGTTTCTCTCGAAAGAATTGAGTGGGAGGATGGTGGAGACTTGATGAGGTCATTGAACCGTCACTTCAACTAATGTGTAGCAGGGCACAGGAAGTTGTTCCTGTGGCACCTACACCAATTGAAGTGGAAGCTTATGATAGTGATCATGAAACTTCAGATCAAGTCACTACCAAACCTCATAGGACGACAAGGATGCGTACTACTTCAGAGTGGTACGTAATCCTGTCTTGGAAGTCATGTTTCTAGACAACAATGAACCTAAGAGCTATGGAGAAGCGATGATGGGCCCAGATTCCAACGAATGGCTCGAGGCCATAAAATCCGAGAGGATGCATGTATGAAAACAAAGTATAGACTTTGAAAGAACTACTTGATGGTCGTAAGGCTGTTGGGTACAGATGGATTTTAAAGGGAAGATAGACAATGATGGTAAGTGTCACCATTAAGAAAGCTCGACTTGTCATTAAGATGTTTTCCGGCAAGTTCAAGGAGTTGACTGCGATGAGACTTTCTCACTCGTAGCGATGCTAAGAGTCTGTTAGAATTATATTAGCAGTTACTGCATTATTTATGAAATCTTGCAGATAGGATGTCAAAACATTGTTTCCTCGACGATTTTCTTGAGGAAAGGTTGTATGTGATACAACCAGAAGGTTTTGTCAATCCTGAAAGATGCTAACAAGTATGCAAAGCTCCAGCAATCCTTCTAAGGATTGGAGTAAGCATCTCGGAGTTGGAATGAACGCTTTGATGAGATGATCAAAGATTTTGGGTTTATACAAAGTTCATGAGAAACTTGTATTTCCAAAGAAGTGAGTGGGAGCACTATAGAATTTTTGAGAAGTATATGTTGTTAACATATTGTTGATCAGAAATGATGTAGAATATCTGGAAAGCATCCAGGGTTATTTGAAAAGTGTTTTTAATGGAAAACCTGGATTAAGCTACTTGAACATTGAGCATCAAGATCTATAAGGATAGATCAAAAACGCTTAATAGTACTTTCAAATGAATACATAGCGTGACAAGATTTTGAAGGAGTTCAAAATAGATCAGCAAAGAAGGAGTTCTTGGCTGTGTTACAAGGTGTGAGTATTGAGTAACACTCAAGACCTGACGACGACAGAAGAAAGAGAAAGGACGAAGGTCGTCCCCTATGCTTTAGACGTAGGCTCTACAATATGCTATGCTGTGTACCGCACCTGAAATGTGCCTTGCCATGAGTTAGTCAAGGGGTACAATAGTGATCCAGGAAGGGATCACATGACAGTGGTCGATCTTATCCTTAATATCTAGTGGACTAAGGAATTTTCTCGATTATGGAGGTGGAAAGGGGGTTCGTCGTAAAGGGTTACGTCGATGCAAACTTTGACACTAATCCGGATGACTCTGAGTAGTGAACCGGATTTGTATAGTAGAGCTGTTATTGGGAATAGCTCCAAGTAGCGCGTGGTAGCTGCATCTACAAGATGACATAGAGATTTGTAAAGCACACACGGATCTGAATGTTGCAGACCCGTTGACTAAAACCTCTCTCGTAAGCATAACATGATCAAACCCTAGAACTCATTGAGTGTTAATCACATGGTGATGTGAACTAGATTATTGACTCTAGTAAACTCTTGGGTATTAGTCACATGGCGATGTGAACTTTGAGTGTTAATCACATGGTGATGTGAACTAGATTATTGACTCTAGTGCAAGTGGGAGACTGTTGGAAATATGCCCTAGAGGCAATAATAAAAGGGTTATTATTGTATTTCCTTGTTCATGATAATTGTCTGTTGTTCATGCTATAATTGTATTAACTGGAAACCGTAATACATGTGTGAATACATAGACCACAACATGTCCCTAGTGAGCCTCTAGTTGACTAGCTCGTTGATCAACAGATAGTCATGGTTTCCTGACTATGGACGTTGGATGTCATTGATAACGGGATCACATCATTAGGAGAATGATGTGATGGACAAGACCCAATCCTAAGCATAGCACAAGATCGTGTAGTTCGTTTGCTAGAGCTTTTCCAAATGTCAAGTATCATTTCCTTAGACCATGAGATTGTGCAACTCCCGGATACCATAGGAGTGCTTTGGGTGTGCCAAACGTCACAACGTAACTGGGTGGCTATAAAGGTGCACTACGGGTATCTCCGAAAGTGTCTGTTGGGTTGGCACGAATCGAGACTGGGATTTGTCACTCCGTATGACGGAGAGGTATCTCTGGGCCCACTCGGTAATGCATCATCATAATGAGCTCAATGTGACCAAGTGTTTGGTCACGAGATCATGCATTACGATACGAGTAAAGTGACTTGCCGGTAACGAGATTGAATAAGGTATTGGGATACCGACGATCGAATCTCGGGCAAGTAACGTACCGATTGACAAAGGGAATTGTATACGGGATTGATTGAATCCTCAACATCGTGGTTCATCCGATGATATCATCGTGGAACATGTGGGAGCCAACATGGGTATCCAGATCCCGCTGTTGGTTATTGACCGGAGAGTCGTCTCGGTCATGTCTGCATGTCTCCCGAACCCGTAGGGTCTACACACTTAAGGTTTGGTGACGCTAGGGTTGTAGAGATATTAGTATGCGGTTAACCGAAAGTTGTTCGGAGTCCCAGATGAGATCCCGGACGTCACGAGGAGTTCCGGAATGGTCCGGAGGTAAAGATTTATATATGGGAAGTCCTATTTTGGCCACCGGAAAATGTTCGGGATTTTTCGGTATTGTACCGGGAAGGTTCTAGAAGGTTCCGAAGTGGGGCCCACCTGCATCGGGGGACCCACATGAACGTGGGTAGTGGGGGCAAGGCCCCACACCCCTGGCCAAGGCGCACCAAGATCCCACCTTAGAAGGAATAAGATCATATCGCGAAGGGATAAGATCAAGATCCCTAAAAAAGGGGGATAACAATCGGTGGGGAAGGGAAATGATGGGATTTCTTTCCCCCACCTTTGCCAACGCCCCAATGGACTTGGAGGGCAAGAAACCAGCCCCCTCCACCCCTATATATAGTGGGGAGGCGCATGGGAGCAGCACCCCAAGCCCTGGCGCCTCCCTCCCTCCCGTGACACCTCTTCCAACCCGCTTGCGCTTGGCGAAGCCCTGCCGGGTACTTCCACCACCACGCCGTCATGCTGCTGGATCTCCATCAACTTCTCCTCCCCCCTTGCTGGATCAAGGAGGAGACGTCCCCGCTCCGTACGTGTGTTGAACGCGGAGGTGCCATCCGTTCGGCGCTAGGATCATCGGTGATTTGGATCACGACGAGTACGACTCCATCAACCCCGTTCTCTTGAACGCTTCCGCTCGCGATCTACAAGGGTATGTAGATGCACTCCTCCCCTCTCGTTGCTAGCATCTCCTAGATTGATCTTGGTGACACGTAGGAAATTTTTGAATTTCTGCTACGTTCCCCAACAGACATAACCCTTCCGGGTCATCCTGCCTGTATGCCAGCTGCTTCTTCATCAGGTAATCCTGATTGGCCCGCGAACTCTTAACAGTCAATCTTTAAAACAAGACCCTGAACTCGTTAAGGTTAAAACGCCGGTTTGTCATGTGAGGGCACGGCTTACAGATAGCGAGGATGAACCCATGCTACTAAGCCGCCTTAATTGAAACTTGGTTAAACCTGCCTGTTTGCATGATGCTACTCCGACCTCGTGTACTCTCGATAAGTCAATCTTTAAACAAGACCCTGAACTTATCCAGGTTAAAACATCGATTGGGTCATGTGAGAGCTGGCTTACAGAAATCGAGGATACTTCAGCGGCTATCATGCTAGTTTCATTGAAGTATTCTATTATCATACACATACATCATCATATATTGCATCATACATTGCATCATCATTACATCATCATAGCATACATCATATCTGCATGGATATACTGGTTTATATTGCAGGAACCGGTTTTCAAACCAGGTTATATTATTCAAATCTTTAATAGCCAACATGGCTGGATTTTTATTACGGTTATCAATAACCAATATTATGATTGAGGTTTTCAAAGTCGCTTCAGCACAATGGCTATTATTTTATCAATTGATATGATTTATTCTACAATGGAGGAAATAGTCCCGAGTCGCTGCAGGCTTACGACCCGACACTTGGGGGCTACATTATTCAAACTGAGATTACATCAAATATGCAAGTCCCATGTCACTTCCAGCATGCAGCATGGCACTTGGGGGCTAATGCAAAGTCATTTTTACTCACCTTATTGAAGACCCGACTCATCACATCGTAATGAGCCGGCCCTTGGGGGCTACCAATTGCTCCTGTCAAAGTTCAAGGTACACAAGTTTTAATCCATTATATTGAAAGATTCATTGCTCAGTTGGTAAAGCACAAAGCTCTTAACCTTGTGGACGTGGGTTCAAGCCCCGTGATGAGAGTTACATCATATGATGTTATTTTCAATGAAGTATACATAAAGTCCCAGCTCAGTATTATCTTACTAAGCCGGCCCTTGGGGGCTACACGTTGCTGTTTTCAAAGTCCCTGCTCATTATTTGCATAATGACCCGGCCCTTAGGGGCTACACTGGTTGAAGTTTTTATGCATCAGGAAATTACAAGTCCCAGGTTGCTGCAAGCATGACAACCCGGCACTTGGGGGCTACATAATATGGAGTATTCAGTTTTTACTAGTGACCGGGATGAACAACATGGATTTCTTCAAAAGTGGTAGTATTTATATTGAAGCAAGTCTTAAACCATCACTTTGTTCTGCTCAAGACTTGGGGGCTACAGGTAATATGGATATAAGCGAGAAATATCTTTCAATTTTCAGTTTTGAGCAAACCAGATTGACCCGGTGTCTGCAACAATCATGACCCGGCGTCACCAACAATCATGACTCGGCGTCACCAATAACTATGACCCGACGTCGGCAACAATTATGATCCGGTGTTATCAATATTTACAAACCGGATATTTTGGCAATGATAAACCGGCAAGTTCTACAAGCCGGCTGGATATCAGTTGAATATTTCAAAGACCAATATTTTTGTCAAAGTCAGAGCATTCAAGGCCGACTCAAATGGATTTTTTATTTACAAATATCTTTGGCAAGCAAATTTATTATGAAGCTGGTCTATTGACTCGAAATTTTTCGGAAGGAAGAAATGACAAGGACTTAAGGATGATCAAGTGCCGATTTATAAGAATATTTAACCCGGAGCACAAACCCGCCAAATTTGTTCTTGTATTTATGTTGCAGATCAGTTTAACATGGATAAATCCAAATTAAACTGGGGGCTAATGTCGGGGATATACACCGTGGCGTAACCCGGCATGAAGTATAACCTGGCCGGACTTGGCGACTCACTGGTAACCTGGCGGGCGGGACAGACGGATGACAAGGCCCAAGGTCCAGAAGGCCGGTTCATATCAATGGTGGGCCGGTTTAAGAAGAAAGGCGTGAAGAATATTGACCTTATAAGGAGATAAGACCCAGACTTGTATCCGGTTTGTATTAGAGATAGACTAGTCCTAATCCTAATAGGACTCCACATGTAACCCGCCCCTTCAACATATATAAGGAGGGGCAGGGCTCCCCAAAGGGACAAGCAAGAAGAAACAATCTCTAGGGCTAGACACAACTAGAGGAGAGCCGGTTTACGGCGACTCCCTCATGATGATTATGAGACCTAGCCACAAACAGCATGTAGGGTTATTACCGGATGATGTTTCCCGGGGCCCGAAGCTCTCTAAATCCTTGTCTTGTGTTGCGTCTCTCAATTCCGCTCAACCCCTCTTAAGCTACCACATAGATGCGTTGGCCTCACGACTAAGTCCTTTTCCTAGGACATCTGCTGTGACAATTCCACGACAGGTTGTGAGCGTTTGAGTTTTTTGGATGCTTCTTCTGGTTATCATCAGATCAAGATGGCAGTTAAGGACCAGGAGAAGACGGCTTTTATTACTCCGTTTGGAGCCTTCTGCTATGTGTCTATGCCTTTTGGGATTAAGAGTGCCCAGGCGACTTATCAGCGATGTGTGCAGAATTGTCTTCATAGTCAGATTGGGCGCAATGTTCATGCTTATGTAGACGACATTGTGGTGAAGTCCAGAGAGAAGGAGACCTTGATAGATGATCTAAAGGAAACCTTTTGTCGGATCACGGGTTCCGGCAAAACCCTCAAGGTTCGAACACTGGGGTGCGCACGAAGATTTCCCCTCTACCGATCCACGTCCTAGCTTCGCTAGGATCTCACAGACTAACTCGATGAACTCACAACACAAGGGATGCAAGATTTATACTGGTTCGGGCCACCGTTGTGGTGTAATACCCTACTCTAGTGTGGTGGTGGTGGATTGCCTCTTGGGCTGATGATGAACAGTACACAGGGGGAAGAACAACCTCCTGAGGATGAGGTGTTCTTGTGCTTGGCGAACTTGTGTGGGTGAGGATTACTCAAGATGAGATGCCTCCTACTAGGGTGGCTAGTCCTATTTATAGAGGCCCTGGTCCTCTCCCCAAATATTGAGCGGGAAGGGAGCCAACAAGTGCCAATTTGAAAGGGGACAACTAGTACAGCTTATCCTGACAAAAGCGGTCTTCGCCTGCAAAAGGCTCTGGTGGTGACGCCGCCTTGGGCTCCATGGTGACCTCCGTCTTGCCGTCCTGCTGGTCTTGGTCTCGTTGCACTGATATGGAAACCTTTGCTTGATGCCTCGGTACTCCGCGCCTGCGCTTGCCCCCTTAGCACCAAAGAGGAAACAAGGACGCTGCGCGCGCTGGCGCCCGCCTGGTCTCGATCGTCATGGCTCACGTCACGAGAACCTCGTGAGGTTTGCCTTGCCTTGATCTCTCCGCCCCTCGCGAGCCTGCCTGGCAAGGCCGCTCCTGAGGAGGTCTAGCGTCGTCCGCCTCGCGAGGCTTGGCCCCTCGCGAGGGTCTTGGATGTCTTGTTGATGAAGATGGGCCATACGGGCCTGCAAGCAGAGCCACGCCATGGGCCGCAGGCAGGCAAGTCTGGGGACCCCCGTTCCCACAACGCTGACACCTTTGATAACCTGCGGGTCTACAAGATGATGCTTAACCCGGCCAAGTGTGTTTTTGGAGTGCCAGCGGGCAAGCTTTTGGGTTTTCTGGTTTCTAACAGAGGCATCGAGGCTAACCCGGAGAAGATCAAGGCAATCACTTCTTTGGCTAAGCCGGCGTGTATCAATGATGTTCAGCATTTGGCGGGTCGTATTGCTGCTTTAAGCCAGTTCATAAGCCGGTTAGATGAGAAGGCCATACCGCTGTATCAGATGATGAAAAAGACAGATGACTTTGTCTGGAGTGATGCTGCTAACGCTGCCTTTGAAGATTTGAAGAGACAGCTCGCTGAGCCGCCGGTCCTTGTTGCTCCTATTGATAAGGAGCCATTATTGTTATATGTGGCTGCTAACACACGTGCCATCAGTGTGGCCATTGTTGTAGAGCGCAAGGAGGCGGGCAAGGAATATCCGGTTCAACGGCCTGTTTACTACGTCAGTCAGGTGCTCATTGAGTCCAAGCAAAGATATCCACACTGGCAGAAGCTCGTTTATGGGGTGTTCATGGCAAGCCGGAAACTTAAGCAGTATTTTCAGGGTCATCCCATCACTGTGGTAAGTTCTGCTCCTTTAGGAGATATCATTCAAAATAGAGAAGCCACAGGACGAGTCGCCAAGTGGGCCATTGAACTTGGGCCTCATGGTTTAAAGTATGTGCCACACACTGCTATCAAGTCTCAAGCACTGGTAGACTTCATCAACGATTGGACAGAGCTGCAGATGCCTGAAGAGAAGCCGGACAACACATATTGGACTATTCATTTTGACGGGTCCAGGCAATTGGAGGGCTCGGGGGCTGGAGTTGTTTTAGCTTCCCCTTGAGGTGACAAATTTTGTTATGTGCTACGGTTGATGTTTCCCTGTACTAACAATGCAGCTGAGTATGAGGCCTTGCTCCATGGTCTTCGGATGGCTAAGGAGATGAGCTTAAGCCGGGTATGGTGCTTTGGCGACTCAGATTTGGTGGCTCAACAAGTATCAGGCAAGTGGAATTCCAAGGATCCTCTCATGGCGGCTTATTGCCGTGAATTTGATGCCATTGCTGGACATTTCAAGGGTTACCAAGTGGAGCACATTGATTGCAGAAAGAATGAGTCGGCTGATGCTTTGAGCCGGCTGGGGTCTCAGCGTAAGCCGGTGCCGCCTAACACTTTCTTAGATATTCTGCATAGCCCTTCTGTCAAGTTGCCTACAGAAGAAGACTTGGCTGTTCCAGACCCGGAAGCTCAATTGGTGGTGGCTCTTCACATCATCCCGGATTGGACAGTGCCATATTTGGCTTATATGACCCGGGGCGAGTTGCGTGAGGTTGTAACCTTGGCTAGACAGATAACCCGGCGGTCCAAGTCAATGACAATTGCCAATGGTGAGTTGCATCATCGCAGTGTCACGGGGGCGTTTCAACGCTGTGTCTCTCCTGAGGAAGGTCAAGAAATTCTTCATGAGATCCATGAAGGAGATTGTGGCCATCATGCCGGTTCAAAATATCTTGTGGCCAAAGCTTTCCGTCATGGATTTTATTGGCTCACGGCTCATGCTGATGCGGTGGATCTAGTCAGTAAATGTGATGGTTGCCAGAAATTCTCACGACGGGCTCACGTGCCGGCTCAAGAATTGAGGATGATTCCAATTACTTGGCTGTTTGCGGTCTGGGGGCTTGATAAGGTTGGGCCTTTCAAAAGGTCCAAAGATAAAAAGACTCACCTTCTGGTGGCAGTTGACAAATTCACAAAGTGGGTTGAGGCAGAGCCGGTTAGTAAGTGTGATGCAGCCATGACGGTTCAATTCATGAAAAGGTGATCTTTCAGTTTGGCTTTCCACACAGCATCATAACTGACAACGGTACTAATCTGTCCAAGGGCGCCATGGAGGAGTTCTGTCAACGTGAGCATATCCGGCTTGATGTTTCATCAGTAGCTCACCCCCAATCCAATGGTCAAGCTGAAAGGGCCAATCAGGAAATCTTGAAAGGCATCAAGCCCCGGCTTCTGGTTCCTTTACAACGGACGCTGGGTTGTTGGGTGGAGGAGTTGCCCTCTGTGATATGGAGCATTAATACTACCCCTAACAGGTCTACGGGTTATACGCCTTTCTTCATGGTTTACGGAGCAGAGGCGGTTCTACCTAGTGACATTCTTCACGACTCTCCCCGCGTGGCGGCTTACGTTGAAGCGGATAACGAACAAGCCCGTCAGGATGCACTTGACCTGTTAGATGAAAAGCGTGACTTGGCAGCAGCCCGCTCGGCGATTTACCAACAGGACCTGCGACGTTATCACAGCCGCCGAGTTAAGTCCAGAACCTTTCAAGAAGGTGACTTGGTGCTCCGGCTCATCCAGGATCAAACTGGTGCACACAAGTTATCCCCACCTTGGGAAGGGCTTTTTGTGGTCAGCAAGAACTTGAACAACGGGTCATACTACCTTATCGATGTTTGAGAGCACAAAGACTCACGTAAATCGAAGGAGGAGACCCGCCGGCCATGGAACATCGCTCATCTTTGGCCTTACTATACTTGAGCCACCGGCTCTCATGATGTACATATTTTGATGATGTATATATTATGATAAGTAATAAAGCAAGACCTCTGTCCTTTTCATCTTCAATGATCATATGTCTTCATCATCATAAATTTAAAACGACCAACTGGGGGCTGATTGTATTCAAATCCAGCTTAACCCTTTGGTCCAGCTCATGATCGTATTCGAATCTAGCCTTTAAACCTCATGATCACTAGGGGGCTTCCTGTTCAAACATATGTCGTATTCGAACCAAAGAGAACATAGCTGTCGGTACCCTCTTGATCGGCACAATGCCAAACTCACTAGGGGGCTTCTTGATCATATTCGAATCATAGCTTAGCCCCTTTTGGGTCCGACTTTGATCGTATTCGAATTAGAGTCGTTAAAAAACTCTCAAGGTCATTTGGGGGCTTCCTGTTCAATCATGGTCATATTCGAACCAAAGAGAACATAGGTGTCGGTACCCTCTTGATCGACGCAACGCCAAAGCCACCGGGGGCTACATGATCATATTCGAATCCTAGCTTAACCCCTTTGGTCCGGTTTACTGATCGTATTCGAATCAGAAGCCTCAAATATGTCTTTCTATTTGGCTTAAGTTTTTTGGAAACAATCTTTGTTTTTGGCTTAAGGCTTTTTGTCCAGATCTAAGTATAAGTATGGTTTAAATTTAACCCGGCTTGGTTTTGGAAGATAAGTCACCAGCGTATGACAATCATCATACATGAGGAAGTGTTGGCTTCTAAAGGATTGGGTTGTCACCCTTACTGTTCAGGTCACATGAACCGGCAGTACAAATTCAAAATCACAGGTATGATATTATAGTTGTATTTCAAAACTATAATTCATAACAGGTTTATCTGTGTCTCTTCTTTCAATATTAGTGGTTGTAAGTAAGACATTATGACCCGCCCTGCGGTAAGCCGCCAAGGGTTCTTGTGATCTATTTCTGTGTGCAGGATAGTTCAAAGACTTTCTTATGCATAACGAAAACAGATGATAAGTTTAAACAGGGAGAACATAAGGCGGCAGTTTAACAAGGTTGAGCATCAAAACATGCACGATGGCACGACAAAGCAAAGTCATCTTTACCCTATTACATGACTCGCCGAGTCCAAATGATTAAATTGTTTTCCAGCAAGATACAAATATGAGCCGCCCGGCGGGTCAATTTTCTTGTTGGCCTGAAGCTTCTGGATCAACCCTTTCCGCTCCTCCGTCCTGTTCCCTGTCCTGGAAGGTTGATGATGACCAGTCAATGCCATTCAAAGCTTCAAATTCAGCTTCATCATCAATTAGTCCGGCCAGGTCAACTTCAGGGGCGAAGGTATGCTTACGGATTGGAGGGACCAGGCTGGTCACTTTATAATGCGGCGTTGGAATCCTCCGATTTTCCGCGTCGTAACCCGGCTGGTACTTGGTGAGATCCGTGTCATCAGCAATCAGGGTGGCCACATGGCGTATTTCCTTCACAAAAGCGGTGAAGTCCTCCTGTTCAAACGATGTGCCATCCTCCTTAAGGCTTGGATATCCAATGGCGATGTCGGCCGGGTCCAACTCCGGTAGCCACGCCTTGGCCCGACTTAAAGCAGGCACGGCTCTGGCTCCTGCAGATGATCGCCTTAATTCATTGAACCGCTGGGGCAGCATAGAAAGCCGCTTTAGCACATCCACCAAGAGTGTGGGGACTTCGTTTGACAGGGCCACTGCGGCCAAGGCACGCTGAGATCTAGTGTAAAGATGTTCCACGAGTGTGTAAACCGCCTTCAGCTTCACCCGCATGTTTTGGTTAAGGTTGGAGCTCATGGGGCCTGCATAGCAATATCAGGTGAGTTAATCACAATTCAGATGATCATTAGAAAGATTCAATATTTGACACTGGCAGGGCGACTTACCAAAGATTGCTGAGACCATCTGAGATACATGGCATTTTAAGCTGGATAATTCAGTGGTTACCTCTTCAAGAGCCTTTTCTGCTGTTTCATCTTGCTGGGTTAAGGCAATTTTTTCTTCAGCCCAGGCCTTCTTCTCAACTTCAAACTCGGATTTCAATTTCTCTTCTTCAGCCACGCTGAATTCAAATTTGGAATTGGCCTTTTGAGTTTCAGTCTCCTGAGCCTCTAGCCAGTTCTTCAAATCATGCAGTTCTGATTGAAGTTGAGTAGTGGTGGCCTGCACAAATGCCGGGTCAAATATCATGAATATTAACATACAATATCAAGTCCCAAACACTTTGCAAGCAAGAGTACTTCGCACTTGGGGGCTAATGTCTAACGAAGGTTTTATTTAGGTGGCGGTTCTTGAGAGTAAGTCCCAAACACTTTGCAAGCAGGAGTGCTTGGCACTTGGGGGCTAATGCATATTGCTGTTAAATCTAGACAAGGCCTATATTCTGCACAAGCATGTGAAGGACCAGCTCATTCATGTTGATTAAGACAGCCCTTGGGGACTACGAAATAAGCCGGATTTTTACAGGTTTGACCAAAGGATATTACTAAAGCTTCTACGTCTGTTCTAAGTCTACAACATATTCATCATAAGCAATAGACTTGGGGGCTGGCATAGTAAGAATAATTCAGTGAAGGGAAAAAATTTATACCTCAAATTTCTGGTGCATTTGCTTCACCATATCAAATTTTTGGGTCGTCTGTCTTAGCCGGGCTAGAGACTTCAAGATTTTCAGAGCCATCGGCGGCTTGATCGGCAGGCGGGTCAGTAATTGATGTTGGCATGTCATGCGCCGGTTCAAGTGGCGGCTCAGGAACAGAGGCCTCAGGCGCGGTCATCCGGAGTTCCGTTCTTCGAAGGATGGCTCTTCGGCTGGCTTGCTCTTTTTCACCTTCTTGCTGGGCTTTGCTTTTCCGCTGGAGAAGTGTCTTGGCAATAGAACCATGTCTGGTTCCAGTCTTTGGGGTGACTCGGTGGATTTGCATAAGGGAAAATGGCGTCTCTCCGTCGTTGGATTGAGACCCCACCAAGTTCCAAGCTAGGCCCGTTGGCACGTTCATTCTGGCGGTTCAAATAAAATAACTCTCTGAAGAGTAACAAGCTGGGTTCTTCTCCAAGATACACTTCACAGAACACTTGGAAGTTGCAAATATTAGACACGGAGTTGGGTCCGATGTCTTGAGGACGGGGGTCAAAAAAGTGTAGGACGTCTCTAAAAAACTTTGAGCTGGGTGGGGAAAAACCCCGGTTCATGTGGTCAGTGAAGACAATGACTTCCCCCTCTTTGGGTTGAGGATTTTCCTCGATTGGACCAGGTGAACGGTAGGACATGATTTCCTTCTTTGGCAGATAGCCAGTCTTCACAAAATCGTCAAGTGTGCTATCTGTGACGATGGACTTGACCCAATTGCATGTAGTGGGTGTTTTGGGCGGCATAATGAAGACGGAAGCCTAACGAAGAGTGAAATTGCCGGTTCAAATTTAAGCCGGAGAGAAAAATATTACAGTGCATATTCAAGATGGCGGCTTACAAAGGGGCCTAATGGTATATGACTAAATTATGTCAGGTTACGTAAACCGCCATGAGCAGTGCAAATTATTTAAGCCGCCATGATAAGTCGGATGATGTCTGTTGATCATTTCAAGTTAAGTCGGCGGTTTGAGCCGCCATGGCTAGATGGATCTAACAAATGCAGTTTTTGCCCAAGTGTTACATAAACAGGTTTCACATGCTGCAGCTATTATTTTGGATCAACGACTGATCAGGAAAGGAAAAATAAATCTAGACCTAAAAAACAGTACATATGAGTTCATGAGCTTTCACAAGATTTTGCTTCCAGGAAAGGGGGTCTATTGATATCAAAAGTAGAAATAAAACAACTACCACATTGGTTTAACACCATTTTCAGATCAAAGAAGCTCGCGGAACAACCTGGAAGATGAACTATGATGAACTACGAAGAACACGGAGAAACTCGCAAATCCTAATGCAGATCTGAGGTTTGGGAAGGCAGAAACTTACAGCTGCAGATCTACTAAGGAGGGTCGCCGCTGTTCTCTGGATCGACTCAGGTTGACGCAGCGGCCAAGGTTGAAGTAGACGAGGTGCTCTGCGGCGGCGGCGGAGCTTGAGTGGTAGAAGAGTTGCGAGAGGAAGAAGATGCTGGAAAGGGGAAGAATGAGGAAGATCGGTCGTGCCTATTTATAAGGAAAGACTCTTAAGTAGGCACGAAAAACGAGGAGGCCGAAAATATGGGTATCCAGCTACCAGGACGCCTCGATTCTCGGGATGGTCATTAAGATAAGGATCCGTTGAGATACGTTGGATAAAGTGTGAAGTAATGGCAGATGACGTCATGATGGGTTATCACAAATCCAGAAGATGACGTCACGGCGGGTTACAAATTCTCGCACAATGAAGAGCAGAAGATTTTCTATAAGTGTTGAAGATTGACATGAACCAGTTCAAATCAATCTGGGGCCTAATGTTGGGGATATAACTATTAGGTATGACCCGCCCAGGAAGGGCCGGGTTATACCTATGGCGATTCATGAAGCCCAAGACAGCTCTGGAAGATGGCGGTTCAGATTAGGGCCCAAAACCCAAAGGTGACTTAAGGCCCGTAGAGATAAACCGCCATCTGTACATAACTCGTATTGTAAGGCAGGGATAGTAAGAGACCGAGCTAGACACTGTTTATGAGCCGGCCGGGATTCTGTGAGCCGCTGGACGTCGACCTCTGTATATAAAGGGACGACCCGGCGGCGGTTCAGGGCAAGTAACATCAGATCGAAAGCTAGGTCAAGCGGATTCGCTCCTAATAATCGAAACATAAGCAATACCACCTCAAACTGGATTAGGCCTTTACCTTCACCACAAGGGGCCGAACCAGTATAAACCCTTGTGTCCTTTGTCCCGTTTTAACCCCTTTAAGATTCCTAGTTGCGATGGCTCCACGACTAAGTCCTTTCACTAGGACATCTCCGTGACAATTCCACGACAGAGGAGGAGGATGTCCATCTACCTCAACCTGGGGATATTCACGTGAAGTTCAAGAAGTCTAGTCTTCCTAAGAGGGCTAAACTGTCTAACAACCGATCTATTCCTTCTCGTTTTCGGCAGAAAAGCAAGGGAGATTTATGTGACAAGATCTTGAAGCTGGAAACGGAAGTTGATGATTTAAAGGAGGAAATTGCTCTTCTCAAATACAATAAGAAAAAGCTGAAGGCACAATTAACTCCATCATCACCACCTCCGAAGAAAGAGCAATAATCACATGGGAATGCGCACTCCCCTTAGAACCTGCCAAGCTTGGGGGAGGTGCCCCGGTATCGTATCACCATCACACTCCTATCTTTACCGTTTTTCTTAGTTCGACCCTTTTGGTAATATCTTGATCTAGTAGAATAAAGTTTTAGTATGATTTAGTTTAGAGTTTTACTTTATGATCCTTCTATGTAATCGAGTCTGTGAGCTATATATAATAAAGATTAGTGTTGAGTCAAGGGCTTGATTATCCTACTATGATCTTGAGAGAATAAAAGAAAGAATAAAAAGAAATAAAGAGATCATAGTGATCTTATGGAGAGTAATGACTTCACATATAAAGAGTATGACGAATAAAAATTGTTGAGAGTTGACAAACATAGTTTTGGTCATCGTTGCAATTAATAGGAAGTAATAAATAAAGAGAGATTTTCACATATAAATATACTATCTTGGACATCTTTTATGATTGTGAGCACTCATTAAAATATGACATGCTAAAGAGTTGATGTTGGACAAGGAAGACAACGTAATGGCTTATGTTTTCTTATATCTGAAATAAAGTATATTGTCATGGATCATCCAACATGTTGAGCTTGCCTTTCCCTCTCATGCTAGCAAAATTCTTTGCACCAAGTAGAGATAATACTTGTGCTTCCGAATATCCTTAAACCCAGTTTTGCCATGAGAGTCCACCATATTTACCTATGGATTGAGTAAGATCCTTCAAGTAAGTTGTCATCATTGCATGCAATAAAAATTGCTCTCTAAATATGTATGATTTATTAGTGTGGAGAAAATAAGCTTTATACGATCTTGTGATGTGGAAGCAATAAAAGCGACGGACTGCATAATAAAGGTCCATATCACAAGTGGTAACATAAAGTGACGTTCTTTTGCATTAAGACTTCGTGCATCCAACCATAAAAGCACATGACAACCTCTGCTTCCCTCTGCGAAGGGCCTATCTTTTATTCTTGTCTTATGTCTTATGCAAGAGTCATGGTGATCTTCACCTTTCCTTTTTACATTTTATCCTTTGGCAAGCACCTTGTGTTGGAAAGATCCTGATATATATATATATATATATATATATATATATATATATATATATATATGTATCCAATTGGATGTAAGTTAGCATGAACTATTATTGTTGACATTACCCTTGAGGTATAAGGTTGGTAGGCAACACTATAAGCCCCTATCTTTCTCTATGTCCGATTAAAACTCCATACCCATAAGTTTGCGTGAGTGTTAGCAATTGTGAAAGACTATATGATAGTTGAGTATGTGGACTTGCTGAAAAGCTCTTATATTGACTCTTTCCGATGTTATGATAAATTGCAATTGCTTCAATGACCGAGATCATAAATTGTTAGTTCTCAATGAAGTTTCTGATTCATACTTGACATTGTGAATAGATTATTACTTCAGCATAAGAAATCATATGACAATATCCATATATGTTGCTGTTATAAGAATGATTATGATGCCCTCATGTCCGTATTTGTTTTTATCGACACCTTTACCTCTAAACATGTGGACATATTTATCGTTATCACCTTCCGCTTGAGGACAAGCGAGGTCTAAGCTTGGGGGAGTTGATACGTCCATTTTGCATCATGCTTTTATATCAATATTTATTGCATATGGGCTGTTATTACACGTTATGTCACAATACTTATGCCTATTCTCTCTTATTTTACAAGGTTTACATAAAGAGGGAGAATGCCGGCAGCTGGAATTCTGGGCTGGAAAAGGAGCAAATATTAGAGACCTATTCTGCACAGCTCCAAAAGTCCTGAAACTTCACGGAAGTTATTTTTGGAATTAATAAAAAATACTGGCGAAAGAATCCACCAGAGGGGGCACACACCTTGGCCACGAGGGTGGGGGGCGCGCCCTACCCCCTAGGCGCGCCCCCTGCCTCGTGGGCCCCTTGGCAGGCCTCCGGTGCCCTTCTTCTGCTATATGGAGTCTTTCGTCCGAGAAAAAATTAGAAGCAAGCTTTCGGGATGAGACTCCGCCACCACGAGGTGGAACCTTGGCGGAACCAATCTAGGGCTCTGGCGGAGCTGTTCTGCCGGGGACACTTCCCTTCGGGAGGGGGAAATCATCGCCATCGTCATCACCAACGATCCTCTCATTGGGAGGGGTTCAATCTCCATCAACATCTTCACCAGCACCATCTCCTCTCAAACCCTAGTTCATCTCTTGTATCCAATCTTTGTCCCAAAGACTCAGATTGGTACCTGTAGGTTGCTAGTAGTGTTGATTACTCCTTGTAGTTGATGCTAGTTGGTTTACTTGGTGGAAGATAATATGTTCGGATCCTTTATGCATATTAATACCCCTTTGATTATGAACATGAATATGATTTGTGAGTAGTTACATTTGTTCCTGAGGACATGGGAGAAGTCTTGCTATAAGTAGTCATGTGAATTTGGTATTCGTTTGATATTTTGATGAGATGTATGTTGTCTCTCCTCTAGTGTTGTTATGTGAACGTCGACTACAGGACACTTCACCATTATTTGGGCCTAGAGGAAGGCATTGAGAAGTAATAAGTAGATGATGGGTTGCTAGAGTGACAGAAGGTTAAACCCTAGTTTATGCGTTGCTTCGTAAGGAGCTGATTTGGATCCATATGTTTCAAGCTATGGTTAGGTTTACCATAATACTTCTTTTGTAGTTGCGGATGCTTGCAATAGGGGTTAATCATAAGTGGGATGCTTGTCCAATAAAGGACAGCACCCAAGCACCGGTCCACCCACATACCAAATTATCAAAGTAACGAATGCGAATCATATGAGCGTGATGAAAACTAGCTTGACGATAATTCCCATGTGTCCTCGGGAGCGCTTTTCTCTATATAAGAGTTTGTCCAGGCTTGTCCTTTGCTACAAAAAGGATTGGGCCATCTTGCTGCACCTTGTTTACTTTCATTACTTGTTACCCGTTACAAATTACCTTATCACAAAACTATCTGTTACCAATAATTTCAGTGCTTGCAGAGAATACCTTGCTGAAAACCGCTTATCATTTCCTTCTGCTCCTCGTTGGGTTCGACACTCTTACTTATCGAAAGGACTATGATAGATCCCCTATACTTGTGGGTCATCAAGACTCTTTTCTGGCGCCGTTGCCGGGGAGTGAAGCGCCTTTGGTAGGTGGAATTTGGTAAGGAAAAATTTATATAGTGTGCTGAAATTTACTGTCACTTGTTACTATGGAAAGTAATCCTTTGAGGGGCTTGTTCGGGGTATCTTCACCCTGACCATTAGAGCAAAGAGTTGCTCCTCAACCTACTGAACCTACTGAAAATGTTTACTTTGAAATTCCTTCGGGTATGATAGAGAAACTGCTAGCTAATCCTTTTACAGGAGATGGAACATTACATCCCGATTTGCACCTAATCTATGTGGATGAAGTTTGTGAATTTTTTAAGCTTGCAGGTATGCCCGAGGATGTTATCAAGAAGAAGGTCTTCCCTTTATCTTTGAAGGGAGAGGCATTGACATGGTTAGGCTATGTGATGATATGGGCTCATGGAACTACAACCGATTGAAATTGGAATTTCATCAGAAGTTTTATCCTATGCATCTTGTTCATCGTGATCGTAATTATATATATAATTTTTGGCCTTGTGAAGGAGAAAGCATTGCTCAAGCTTGGGGGAGGCTTAAGTCAATGTTATATTCATTCCCCAATCATGAGCTCTCAAGAGAAATGATTATTCAAAATTTTTATGCTCGGCTTTCTCTCAATAATCGCTCCATGCTCGATACTTCTTGTACTGGCTCTTTTATGATGAAGACTATTGAATCCAAATGGGATTTATTGGAAAGAATTAAATGCAACTCTGAAGATTGGGATCTCGATGAAGGTAAGGAGTCAGGTATAACACCTAAGTTTGATTGTGTTAAATCTTTTATGGATACCGATGTTTTCCGTGAATTTAGCACTAAATATGGACTTGACTCTGAGATAGTAGCTTCTTTCTGTGAATCCTTTGCTACTCATGTTGATCTCCCAAAGGAGAAGTGGTTTAAATATAATCCTCCCATTGAAGTAAAAGTAGTTGCACCTATTAAAGTTGAAGAAAATACTATCACTTATAATGATCCTGTCGTTCCTACTGCTTATATTGAGAAACCACCTTTCCCTATTAGAATAAAGGATCATGGTAAAGCTTCAACTGTGGTCAATAAAAGTAACATTAAGACACCCAAACCCCCTGAGAAAATTAAAGTTGAACCTAATATTGCTATGGTTAAAGATCTCTTGGCTGATAATATTGATGGGCATGTTATTTACTTCTGTGAGGAAACTGCTAGAATTGCCAGACCTGATACTAAAAATAAACATAGACCTGTTGTAGGCATGCCTGTTATTTCTGTTAAAATAGGCGATCATTGTTATCATGGATTATGTGATATGGGTGCTAGTGCAAGTGCAATACCTCATTCCTTATACAAAGAAATTATGCATGATATTGCACCTGCTGAGATAGAAGAAATTGATGTTACAATTAAGCTTGCTAATAGAGACACTATTTCACCAATTGGGATTGTTAGAGATGTTGAAGTCTTGTGTGGGAAAGTTAAATATCCTGCTGATTTTCTTGTTCTTGGTTCCGCACAAGATAACTTTTGTCCCATTATATTTGGTAGACCCTTCTTGAATACTGTCAATGATAGGATAGACTGCGAAAAGGATGTTGTTACTATTGGTTTGGGAGATATGTCTCATAGGTTTAATTTTGCTAAATTTTGTAGACAACCCCGTGACGAGGAATTGCCTAGTAAATATGAAATTATTGGTCTTGCTTCTATTGTCGTGCCTCCTAATGATCCTTTAGAACAATATTTGCTCGACCATGAAAATGATATGTTTATGAATGAAAGAAGGGAAATAGATGAAGTATTCTTTAAACAGGGACCTATTTTGAAACACAACTTGCCTGTTGAAATCCTAGGGGATCCTCCTCCACCCAAGGGTGATCCCGTGTTTGAGCTTAAACCATTACCCGATACCCTTAAATATGCTTATCTTGATGAAAAGAAGATATATCCTGTTATTATTAGTGCTAACATTTCAGAGCATGAAGAAAAGAAATTATTGAAAACTCTGAAGAATCACCGTGCTGCTATTGGATATACTCTTGATGATCTTGAGGGCATTAGTCCCACTCTATGCCAGCACAAAATAAAATTGGAGAAAGACGCTAAACCAGTTGTTGATCACCAACGACGGTTAAATCATAAGATGAAAGAAGTGGTAAGGAAAGAAATACTAAAGCTTCTGGAGGCAGGTATGATTTATCCCGTTGCTGATAGTCAGTGGGTAAGTCCTGTCCATTGTGTCCCTAAGAAGGGAGGTATTACTGTTGTTCCAAATGATAAAGATGAATTGATCCCACAAAGAATGGTTACAGGTTATAGAATGGTAATAGATTTCCGCAAATTAACTAAAGCTACTAAAAAGGACCATTACCCTTTACCTTTCATTGATCAAATGCTAGAAAGATTATCCAAACATACACATTTTTGCTTTCTAGATGGTTATTCTGGTTTCTGTCAAATACCTGTGTCAAAAGAGGATCAAGAAAAGACCACTTTTACTTGTCCTTTCGGTACGTTTGCTTATAGACGTATGCCTTTTTGTTTATGTAACGCACCTGCTACCTTTCAAAGATGCATGATGGCTATATTCTCTGATTTTTGTGAAAAGATTGTTGAGGTTTTCATGGATGATTTCTCCGTATATGGAACTTCTTTTGATGATTGCTTGAGCAACCTTGATCGATTTTTGCAGAGATGTGAAGAAACTAACCTTGTCTTGAATTGGGAGAAGTGCCACTTTATGGTTAATGAAGGTATTGTCTTGGGGCATAAAATTTCTGAAAGAGGTATTGAAGTTGATAAAGCTAAAGTTGATGCTATTGAAAAGATGCCGTGTCCCAAGGACATTAAAGGTATAAGAAGTTTCCTTGGTCATGCCGGTTTTTATAGGTGGTTCATTAAGGACTTCTCTAAAATTTCTAGGCCTCTGACTAATCTCTTACAGAAAGATATTCCTTTTGTCTTTGATGATGATTGTGTAGAAGCATTTGAAATACTTAAGAAAGCATTGATTTCTGCACCTATTGTTCAACCTCCTGATTGGAATTTACCCTTTGAAATCATGTGTGATGCTAGTGATTATGCTATAGGTGCTGTTCTAGGACAAAGAGTTGATAAGAAATTAAATGTTATCCAATATGCTAGTAAAACTCTAGACAATGCCTAGAGAAATTATGCTACCACTGAAAAATAATTTTTAACAGTTGTATTTGCTTGTGATAAGTTCAGACCTTATATTGTAGATTCTAAAGTAGCTGTTCACACTGATCATGCTGCTATTAAATATCTTATGGAAAAGAAAGATGCTAAACCTAGACTTATTAGATGGGTTCTCCTGCTACAAGAATTTGATTAGCATATTATTGATAGAAAGGGAGCTGAGAACCCCGTTGCAGACAACTTGTCTAGGTTAGAGAATGTTCTTGATGACCCACTACCTATTGATGATAGCTTTCCTGATGAACAATTAGCTGTCATAAATGCTTCTCATACTGCTCCTTGGTATGCTGATTATGCTAATTATATTGTTGCTAAATTTATACCACCTAGTTTCACATACCAGCAGAAGAAAAAGTTTTTCTATGATTTAAGACATTACTTCTGGCAGGACCCACACCTTTACAAAGAAGGATTAGATGGTGTTATTAGACGTTGTATACCTGAGCATGAACAGGAACAGATCCTACGCAAGTGTCACTCCGAGGCTTATGGAGGACACCACGCTGGAGATAGAACTGCACATAAGGTATTGCAATCCGGTTTTTATTTGCCTACTCTCTTCAAGGATGCCCGTAAGTTTGTCTTGTCTTGTGATGAATGTCAAAGAATTGGTAATATTAGTAGACGTCAAGAAATGCCTATGAATTATTCACTCGTTATTGAACCATTTGATGTTTGGGGCTTTGATTATATGGGACAGTTTCCTTCCTCTAATGGGTATACACATATTTTAGTTGCTGTTGATTACGTTACTAAGTGGGTAGAAGTTATTCCAATTAGTAGTGCTGATCATAACACCTCTATTAAGATGCTTAAAGAAGTTATTTTTCCGAGGTTTGGAGTCCCTAGATATTTAATGACTGATGGTGGTTCACAGTTTATTCATGGTGCTTTTCGTAAAATTCTTGCTAAGTATGATGTTAATCATAGAATTGCATCTCCTTATCACCCGCAGTCTAGTGGTCAAGTAGAATTGAGTAATAGAGAGCTCAAATTAATTTTGCAAAAGACTGTTAATAGATCTAGAAAGAATTGGTCCAAGTAACTTGATGATGCATTATGGGCCTACAGAACTGCATATAAAAATCCTATGGGTATGTCTCCATATAAAATGGTTTATGGAAAAGCATGTCACTTACCTATCGAACTAGAACATAAGGCATATTGGGCCATTAAAGAGCTCAATTATGATTTCAAGCTTGCCAGTGAGAAGAGGTTATTTGACATTAGCTCACTTGATGAATGGAGAACCCAGGCCTATGAGAATGCCAAACTATTTAAAGAAGAGGTTAAAACATGGCATGACAAAAGGATACAAAAGCGTGAGTTTAATGTAGGTGATTATGTGTTGCTATACAAAAGCGTGGGCACCTCATGTGCTCTCCGGACTCTGTTTTCTTGCACGATACTTCTTTTGGTCGGTAAAAATTCATTATATAATCTCCCGAAGGTTTTGACTACTGTATCACGCAAATACCCTCTATTTTTGTTTCGAGCTATTTCTGTAGTAGGTTTGGAGCAAGATGCCATCTCAGGATTCCGACGGAGAGAGCTATGTCTCACATCTCGTTGCTGACCCAAAGACCTATGGGGATCTATCTCCTTGTGGTCGAACTACGGATGATGAGGAGGATGCTCATTTGATAAGGATCAATGATTCAAGTTCGGAGGATGTTGGGGATATAACTATTAGGTATGACCCGCCCAGGAAGGGCCGGGTTATACCTATGGCGATTCATGAAGCCCAAGACAACTCTGGAAGATGGCGGTTCAGATAAGGGCCCAAAACCCAAAGGCGACTTAAGGCCCATAGAGATAAACCGCCATATGTACATAACTTGTATTGTAAGGCAGGGATAGTTAGAGACCGAGCCAGACACTGTTTATGAGCCGGCCGGGATTCTGTGAGCCGCTAGGCGTCGACCTTTGTATATAAAGGGACGACCCGACGATGGTTCAGGGCAAGTGACATCAGATCGAAAGCTAGGTCAAGCGGATTCGCTCCCTAGTAATCGAAACATAAGCAATACCACCTCAAACTGGATTAGGCCTTTACCTTCACCGCAAGGGGCCGAACCAGTATAAACCCTCGTGTCCTTTGTCCCGTTTTAACCCCTTTAAGCTTCCTAGTTGCGATGGCTCCATGACTAAGTCATTTCACTAGGACATCTGCCGTGACAATTCCACGACAGTTGGCGCCCACCGTGGGTCCTACGCATGGTGGATTTGAGTTCTTGAAGGTCAACTTCGAAGGGCTCAAGGGATACGCTGTGGGCCGGATGACCAAGAGTCGTCGCGGCAAGCCCTACATCGACGACACGGGCTGGGGCCCCGACGCCGGCTCAATTGAGTACGGGTACCAGATCCCCTTCGGCGGAATCCACGTCTTCATCGGCCAGATCGGCGAGCCGGGCCTTGAGCCGGACATCTACACCGACATCGTCGAGATGGCTCAGCATGCGAGACCCACCCGGGCTCAGCCTGCCATGAAGCGTGCCTTCGTGGGATGCATCCATGGAGGGGAATTTTCTGAAGGATCTGCGTCTAATTGTGAGACGACCATCTACTCTGATGGTGAGTCGTCCACGGGTGAGACGAATTCATTGTATCAATTGTAAGATGGCGGGCTTGGGGGCCGTTCCGATGGCAGCAGTATTCCGAACCTCTTTGAACCGCCGAGCAGAGTGGGGATCTTCACGGCTGGCACGCAACCCAATCAAAACTCTACGGCTGCGGCAGCGATAACCTCCGGGTCAGTGGCAGCCGGGGCAGGAGGCCCTGTGCGCCCGCCGGCTCAGGTGCTGATGGATCTCATAGATAAGTTGACAGCCCTGCTAACCACCGTGGTCAATCCGGTGGGTCAGGCTCAACATGATGCAGAAGTGGCACCGTTACGTGAGGAGGTAGCAAAAGCCAAAGAAAACCTAGCAGCGGAGGATGTCAGGCTAGCTGCACAGCGGGCGGCTTTGGATGCTCGAGCGCAGCAGATTCAATCAGAGGCTTTCCAGCTTACGATGGATCTAAACGCATCAAATGAGGTCATGAGGAGAAGGCATCAGAAAACTCAATCCCGTCTGCCTCCAACTTATGATCCTAGAAACCTCTTCCGCACACCCGGTGCAGGCCCCAGTAAGCCGCCGGAGGTGAACTGGGTTGCAATGCCCGGGACTGGGACGCCGGTTCAACTGCGGGTGATGGAACCTCCTCGTATGAATACTGCTCCACCTCATTATGTACCAACACCACCGGGTCATTATTCTAACCCTTTGGAGAACATGATCGCTGCGGCGACACGATTGACGGCTCTCCCGGTGGAGGGTGACTCTCCGATGGCGATTGAAACACGAAGGGTCAGAGAACTTCTTCAGACGGCTATGGTGCAGCAGGAGGCATATTCTTATAGTCGAGACATGATTCATTCGACCCCTCGCCCAAGCCGGAGCCCGATTTATAGCAGGCATACAGATTCAGTAGCCGTTTCAAACAATGCCCGGCACCGTGACCAACCATGCGAGCATGACCCGGCGCGGGATGGAGCTCCTAACTTGGTTGATCAGGACAAGGTACGCCAAGAGGTTGAGCAGGCGGCTCAGCAGGCAGCTGAACAGGCAGCCCAGCGGGCGGCTTATCAGTCTTTTCTGGTTTACCCGACGACTTCTATTGAAGCAGGCGTGACCATGAGGACTGGAGGTGCCCGTGCTTGGTACCGGCTCTGCGTAATGAGCGTTTGCCCAAGGATTTCAAGGGGCCTCGAAAGGTGCCTAATTACACGGCCGACTTACAGCCCGGGGCATGGATTCAAAGCTATGAGATGGCCATGGAACTACTGGAGGTCAGTGACGCGACAATGGCCAAGTACTTCACCATGATGTTGGATGGAACGGCCCGCACTTGGTTAAAGGGGCTGCCACCTAATTCCATTGGTTCATGGGAAGAGTTAAAGGCCCGGTTTATTTAGAACTTCAAAGACACATGCAAGCAGCTCATGTCAATTGTGGATCGACTAATTGCAAGCAAGAGGAGGGTGAGTCCACAACCCATTGGGTGCGCCGGGTCAAAGCCATAATACATTCATCTGATAAGATGGATGCCAGTTCTGCAGTCTTAATGTTGGAGAAAAATTGTCGTTTTACTCCTCTGAAATAGAAGCTGGGGCGGCTCAAGCGCGATTGTAATGACATGGGTGAGCTAATGGAGGCTCTAGTCAAGTATGTCGACTTTGATAGTACCAAGGATCCCGAGTCTGACGATGAGAAGACAGGGAAGGGAAAGAAGAATGGCAATGCCAAGGGTCATCAACATAACCCGGCTGTAGGATCAAAAGTATGTCTAGAGGGGGGGGGGGTGGTTAGACTACTTGACCAAATAAAAATCTAGCCTTTTCCATATTTTAGTTCTTGGCAGATTTTAGCAACTTATCACAAGTCAAGCAATCAACCTACACATGCAATTCTAAGAGTATAGCAGGGGAATGTAAAACAATTGCACATGAAGGTAAAGGGATGAGATTTAGGGAGCAAACGCAATGTTGACACGGAGATTTTTTATCCATGGTTCCGATAGGTGGTGCTATCGTACATCCACGTTGATGGAGACTTCAACCCATGAAGGGTAACGGTTGCGCGAGTCCACGGAGGGCTCCACCCATGAAGGGTCCACGAAGAAGCAACCTTGTCTATCCCACCATGGCCGTCGCCCACGAAGGACTTGCCTCACTAGGGTAGATCTTCACGAAGTAGGTGATCTCCTTGCCCTTACAAACTCCTTGGTTCAACTCCACAATCTTGTCGGAGGCTCCCAAGTGGCACCTAGCCAATCTAGGAGACACCACTCTCCAAGAAGTAAGAAATGGTGTGTTGATGATGAACTCCTTGCTTTTGTGCTTCAAATGATAGTCTCCCCAACACTCAACTCTCTCTCATAGGATTGGATTTGGTAGAAAGAAGATTTGAGTGGAAAGCAACTTGGGAAAGGCTAGAGATCAAGATTTATGTGGCTGGAATGGAATATCTTGACCTCAACACAAGTGTAGGTGGTTCTCTCTCAGAAAATATGTATTGGAAGTGTAGGCATGTTCTGATGGCTCTCTCCACGAATGAAGAGTGGGTGGAGGGGTATATATAGCCTCCACACAAAATCTAACCGTTACACACAAATCACCAAACTCGGTGGGACCGATTCAGAGAACTCGGTCGGACCGATTTAGTTCAAAATGTGAACGTTAGGATTCTCGGTGGGACCGACATGTCAACTCGGTGAGACCGATGTCATTAGGGTTAGGGCATAACGTAATCTCGGTGAGACCGATTACACAAACTCGGTGAGACCGATTTTGGTAATAGCCAAACAGAGAGTTGGTCAGGCAAACTCGGTGGGACCGATTCGCTCATCTCGGTTGGACCAAAACGTTACGAAGGGGAAACAGAGAGTTTGCATTGCAATCTCAGTGGAACCGATCGCTCATCTCGGTTTGACCGAAATGTTACGAAGGGAAACAGAGAGTTTGCAATCCCATCTCGGTGAGACCGAGATCCCTATAGGTGAGACCGAATTGATTAGGGTTTCTGGCAGTGGCTATGTCAACTGAACTCGGTGGCTCCGGATGGAAAGAATCGGTGAGGCCGAGTTGGACTTTTTGGTTTAGGACATATGTGGATATGAGAAAGTAGTGGAGGGTTTTGGAGCATATCACTAAGCATTTTGAGCAAGATCCTCATTAAGCAACACCTCATCCATTCTTAATAGTATTGGCTTTTCCTATAGACTCAATGTGATCTTGGATCACTAAAATAGAAAATGTAGAGTCTTGTGCTTTGAGCTTGAGCCAATCCTTTGTCCTTAGCATTTTGAAGGGTCCACTTTCTAATCCATGCCATGCCAAACATTGAGCTTTCCTGAAATATTTATCTTGGAATAGCATTAGCTCAATGAGCTATATGTTGTTAGGAATTACCAAAACCACCCAGGGATAGTTGCACTTTCAATCTCCCCTTTTTTGGTAATTGATGACAACATATAGATCAAAGCTTCGACAAATGATAAAAAAGATTGAAAAACAACGTCGCTTTGAGAAGTATGTGAAAAGGAAGACTCCCCCTAAATTTGTGCATTATTTAAGATTTGCTTTTGAATGCAAATGCACAATCGATTAGGATCATGGGTTACTCTTCCATGTCACATACATCTTGGTGGAGCGCTCAAAATGATAGAGATTAAAAGCATGCACTCATCACCAAGCAAAGTGAATGATCATAATAGGATGTGAAAGATAGCATTAACCAACAAGCATTAACGGTAGCATATGATCAAACACTTGACCTAATAAGTATCTCACAAGGACATAAAGTAGTATCACACAAGCACACATTAAAGTTTCAAACCAACCAAAAAGAGTGCAAAGAGAGATAAAAACCAACACTCTCTCTCTCGAAGCCTATGATCTATACATTTTTCTCCCCCTTTGGCAACAAGTTACCAAAAAGTTTGAAAATGCATAGTGCTAAACGACTCTCAGGCTTGATCTTCGGGAGGTGGTGTTGAGAGAACGCCAAGGACGAAAGATTCTGATGAAGTGGCTGGAGCTGGTGGAGTAGCTGCTGGAGCTGGAACTGGAGCTGTAGCTGCTGGTGCTGATGCTGTAGCTCTAGTGTCTGTCACTGGCACTGCAGCAGATCTCTGTCCTCTGGGCACTCTAGCAAATGCATCTGTGGTAGAATTTCCCTTCTTCTCCTCTGCTTCCTCCTGAAGTTGCTCAACTACAGTTTGGATCTCTGTGATCTTGACATCAAGGTCATAGAATTTTGTCTCAACAATCCTTTCCAAGCTCTCCTGGTTCTTGGTCAGGGTGGCCAGGCCCTGCTCAATTCTCAGAGTGGATTGGATCAGATACCCAAGCTGGTCTTGCTTGCTCTTCAAGAAGACCTGAGATGCCTCTTCCACAGTTGGCATCTTTGCAGCCTTCTCAGCTTTAGCTTTGGCTTTCTTCTCTTGTGCTTGCACAGGTGATGGTTCATTCTCAGTCATGACTACTGTGTTGTCCTCAAACTCAGGGTAGATGGGAAGATGCTCTTTGTCCAAGATGTACTTGCCCTTGCCCATCTTTGAATTAATGAGCTCCTGGATGTGTGGGGTATATCCACAACTTCTCTTTTGATCAGCTGCAGTCCTCTTGATTGTTTCCACAATTAGGCTCATAACCTTGAACTTCTGTGGGACATCAAATATGTGCAGCAAGTTGATAGCATGTCCTCTGATCATCTTGTGATCACCTGACTTGGGAAGAAGTGTGCGCCTCAGAATCCAATTGATTGTAGGCAGTCCAGACAACAAATAGTGTACAGATCCAAACTTATGTGTGTCCAAAGCATCATCAGGGATCTCTTTGTACATATTTGCCATAGAGTTGTGGTCTTTCTTCTTCTTGGCATAGACATCCAAGTCATCCTCATGTTCCTCAGGAGCATTTATGAGTTTTGCCCATTCTTCAACAGTAGATTGGTACCTAGTACCCTCAGACATCCACATAATCCTTCCATCTGGATAGAAGTGTGCAGTGGAGTAGAATTGCATAATGAGCTCATCATTCCACTTGGTGAACTTCTGAGCCACAAACTCATCAACTCCACATGCCTTGAAGCTGTCATATACACCAGGGAAGTGTTCCTCATTCAACTTAATGAATTTCCAATCAACCCATCTCATGTCACACACTATGGGCTTCTTGTCAAGTAAAACAGTCTCATAGAAGTCCTGTTGTTCCTTAGTGTGGAATCTGTAGTCCACAGCAGTCCTTCTCCTAGTGGCATATGGATCTGACTCTCTCCATAGCCTTAATCCTGAATCCTTCCTGATTTTCATGTTCTCTGCAACTGGGTGTGCATCATTGTGATCAGGGATCTTGGGCTTCAGCTTCCTCAAAATAACAGAATCATCATCATCTTCTTCTTCAGCAGCCTAAGGCACTGGGGCCTTGTTTTTCTCCTCGGCAGGGATGTTCCTGGTGCTCCTCTTGGGTTTTGGATTTGGAGCTGGAGCAGCAGTCTTAGGAGCAGTTTTGGGCTTAGATGGTGCAGCCCCTGATCTAATTGCATCTCCCATGAGCTTTGGGTGCTGGTGCAGCTTCCTCTTCCTCTTCCTCAGAGTCTCTCATCATTGAAGGTTTGCCAATAACTCTGGCAGTGGTCTTCTTGACCCTTTCTTTCCTCTTCTTGCCATCTCCAGTTTCCTTGGGTTCAAGAGTGAACTCCATTGTTTCTTCTGTGGCAACTTTCCTTGCCTTAGACATGGGCTGTCTTCTTGCTGGCATCTTAGTCTTCAGACCAGGCTTAGTTGCAGCAGCTGTGCCATATTCTTTCTTCAGCACTTTCTTCTTGGAAGTGGCTTCATCTTCAACAGCCACATAGTCTTCATCCTCTGAGTCAGAAGTTCTCTTCTTCCTTGTTCTGGTAGCAGCCTTTGGCAAGTTGCTTGGAGTGCTCCTGCTGCCTTCATCATAGCTGCTAGAGGGACTAGTGCCCTCACTCAACTGAACCTGTTCCTCTGACTTGTTCTGGCTGTCACTTTGGTCGGACATCTTGCCAACAAACTGTCAGCAGACCCTGTGAATAGGTTATAGATGAGGTAGAATAGATGAGCATCACAAAGTACAGGAGTTTTTGCAAAACAGATGACTTAAAAACATAGTTTTAGTTCTTCGCAGAAAGCATTTCAGATCTACTGATTTGTAAACTTGGTGATACCGAAGCAGCTTTTGGAACCTGAACTAGTGAACTCGGTCAGACCGAGTCACAGTTCGGTGGTACCGAGACTGCTAGGGTTTCATAGAGAATCGAACTCGATCACACCGATTTCCAATTTTTGGTAGGACCGAAAATGCGTGTGCCCTGGCCTAAGCCAAAATCGGTGAGACCGATTTCCACAACTCGGTCGGTCCGAGATGAATTCGACGGAGACCTAACCCTAAATTTTCAAATCAAAACTAATCTACGGGACATTTTCGCTGGACAGGATGATTTCAATTGTGGCAAGAAACATGGCAAAGCAATGTGCTAGGAATCAGAGTTAAAGATTAGCACAATGATCAAGTCCGTACCCTAGAGCGGCAACGAACTTGCTACGGCGGCAACGGTGGAGAAGATTTCCGTTGACGGCGGTGGAGACCAGCGGCTGGAGGTCACTGGCGACAAGAGGACGATCCGGAGACCAGAGGAGGCAGAGTAGGTTACGCACGGGCAAAGGGGTTCGGAGAAATTTCCAAATTTTGACCCTGCGGTATATATAACCTGACCCTATCGGTGTGACCAAGTGGAACGACTCGGTGGCACCGAGATGCAAAACTGCAAGCAGTTACTGCAACTCGGTGTGACCGAAAAGTTCTAATCGGTTGCACCGAGATTGAAAACCCTAGATCAACTTGGTGACTCGGTAGGACCGAAAAGGATGATTCGGTCAGACCGAGATGCACAAAGAGGTTTTGGAGGTTTAAGTCTATGACGAATCGGGATCTCCGAGTGCTCCTCACATAGAGTGGTTCAAATCCGACTTGATCAAACGTTGTGATGTAGCATGAATAGAGTTTGAGACGAGAAAAGCATAGATAGCTAGAGGGTGTTCTTAGGCATTCTTGTCCATCCATTTGGCAAAAGAGAAAGAGCCAAACAATCATAGCAACAAATGGATGTCCTCGAATGAGTAAAATATGCATCCAACATGCTCACACAATAAAATGGCAAATGAAATATGTGTCAAAGCATGCACAAACATTCTAGCATCTATCAAGCAATTGGCGATGACTAGGTCATCTATATATGAGTATATTGACTTAGGAGTCAAATGAGAACATTTGATCATAGGTCATACTCATCGTTTAAGCACAAGTGGGGTTACCACTTTTACATAAAGCATTGTTGTGTTCACACCATTAGAGTTGCTTTAGCTCATTGATTTGAGTAAAGCTCCCCCTAGATGTGATATTCCCCCTAAAGGGAATGAACTAGCCTTGGGTTTTGTCGATGATGACTTCATGTAGGTGTTGAAGATGTAGATGCTCAATGTTGATGTAGATCATTTGGAGCAATCCTTTGGAGTGAGTTGCACTTTCAATACCTACACGGGTTAGTCCCACAAGGAACAAACAAGGATATCCATAGACATAGAGTGATGCATACACAAGATGATGTCCATGAAAGCATTAGGTTACCTTGTCCCTTGTCTTACCAATAAGAGGGTTTGTGACTCCTTGAACTAGTGCAAGATATGGAAGTTGTTTTCACTTGTCCTTGCCAAAATGATAGGAGTGAAGTATGTTGGCGGAGTCACCCTCAAGAACTCTCTAGTTCTTCTTCTTCTGGATCCACACCATCTTGATGGGAATCCTTGGAGTCGTAGTTGTACTTGATGAAGTGGAACTTGATGTAGTCTTGGGAACCCACTTGACCAAGGCCTTAGGTGCTTCTTCAAATGCATCAACTTCCTCTTGAAGCTTATCCTTGCCTTTTTGCTTGTGGTCTTGTGGTGGAAGATCATCTTGAGCTTGTGCCCCTTTGAAAGAAGTAGGATCATACTTCTCTTGTTGAGGAACAAACTTCGTCTTGGGGTATTGATCTTCTTCCCACTCAACTCCATTGGCATTGAACTTTCGTTCAAAACCAACACCTTGATTCTTCCGGTGTCTTCCTTGCTTGCGCACAATTTCCTCAAATTGCTTACTTCCGGCAAGACTCTTGTAAACACCTTTCTCTATGATTCCCTTCAATAAGCTATTTTCTTGCTCAAGTGTAACTTGGCTAAGAGAATCATTAGTGGAATCAAGAGAACTACTAGAAGCATCAACATTGGATTTAGCATGATTGTTGTTACCACTAGATGAAGAATCTTTCTTGTTCTTGTTGCTAGATTTAACTTGTGGCATGTAAGTAGACAAGAGTAAACGCTTGGCAATGTAAGAAGAACTTTTCTTGCGAAGATCATCATTGATTGCCTTTAAAAACTCATGCTCTTGCTCAAGGTTGAGCTTTTCAAAGCGTAGCTTATCATGAGTCTTTAAAAGTTCTCGATGATTTTCCAAGGTAGTTTCATGAGCTAACTTAAGAGTGTTTAGTTCTTTGGTTAGACGCTCAATCTCCTTCTTATCATCATCATTCGTTTTATCTTGATCAGCATGATTAATTGACATTTCATCATAGTTTTCATCACTAGAGTTGTCAGCAAGTAAATCATCATCACCTAGCAAATCATCTTCATCACTATTGAAATCAACATACTCGGGATGTGTTACCTTTGGACCTTTGGCCATGAAGCATCTTCCAATTCCTTCATTTGGTGAGTCAAATATGTCATAGGAGTTGGTTGACAAAAGTGCTAGACCGGCAACACCTTCATCTTGAGTATGTTCGGAGTCGGAGTGATAACTTCTTTCGGAGTGATTGTCGGAGTCGGAGCTGGATACCCACTCACCAACATGAGCTTGATGTCTTCTTTTTGTGTAGCTCCTTGATGACTTCTCCTTTCTTTCCGAATCCTTGCTTCTCCGAGAGGGTCTTCGTTCATAATGATCATCTCTACTCCTCCTTTCTCTTGGTGGTGATTCTTCTCTTCTACTTCTTCTTTTGGGAGAATCTTCTCGTCTTTTGTAGGAGGCCATACACTCATTGGAGTAGTTTCCGGGTCTTCCACAATTGTAGCAATTTCTCTCACGACTAGAAGATCTTTTGTCATTGTAGGACCTTGACTTGGAACTTCTTTCTTTGCTTCTACTCTTGTAGAACTTGTTGAAGTTCTTTACCATAAGGCTCAACTCTTCATTGAAGTTTTGTTTCTCACTTGAATATGTGGGAGTATCACATGAGGCGTTGTAAGCACCACTTGACTTGTTGTGAAGCTCTTCCTTATCCTTGAGTGACATCTCATGAGCAACAATTCTTCCAATGACTTCCGTAGGCTTGAGATATTTTTAATTGGGCATCATTTGGATCAATGTGCACATGGTATCATATTTTCCATCCAAGGCTCTTAGGATCTTCTTGATGATGAATTTGTCGGTCATCTCTTCACTTCCTAAGCCGGCAATCTCATTTGTGATGAGAGCAAGCCTAGAGTACATTTTAGCGACACCTTCACCATCCTTCATTTTGAACTTGTCAAGTTGACTTTGAAGCACATCCAATTTGGATTCCTTGACGGAGTCGGTACCTTCGTGCATATCAATCAAAGTATCCCAAATTTCCTTTGCATTCTCAAGACGGCTGATTTTGTTGAATTCTTTGGGGCACAATCCGTTGAAGAGAATGTCACAAGCTTGAGCATTGTATTGTAGCATCTTCAACTCTTCCGCGGTAGCTTCACGGTTCGGTTCTCTCCCATCAAAGAATTCACCTTGCAAGCCAATACACACAATAGCCCAAACAGCGGGGTTATGTCCAAGAATATGCATTTTCATCTTATGCTTCCAACTAGCAAAATTAGTGCCATCAAAGTAAGGACCTCTACGGTGGTAATTTCCCTCGCTAGACGCCATACTCTCCTAGGTTGTGAAACCAAGGCTATGACCACCAAAAGCTATGGAAATCAAAGCAAATGGAGACCAAAGCTCTGATACCACTTGTAGGATCGAAAGTATGTCTAGAGGGGGGTGATTAGACTACTTGACCAAATAAAAATCTAGCCTTTTCCCAATTTTAGTTCTTGGCAGATTTTAGCAACTTATCACAGGCAATCAACCTACACATGCAATTCTAAGAGTATAGAGGCGGAATGTAAAACAATTGCACATGAAGGTAAAGGGATGAGATTTAGGGAGCAAACGCAATGTTGACACGGAGATTTTTTATCCATGGTTTCGATAGGTGGTGCTATCGTACATCCACGTTGATGGAGACTTCAACCCACGAAGGGTAACGGTTGCGCGAGTCCACGGAGGGCTCCACCCACGAAGGGTCCACGAAGAAGCAACCTTGTCTATCCCACCATGGCCGTCGCCCACGAAGGACTTGCCTCACTAGGGTAGATCTTCACGAAGTAGGCGATCTCCTTGCCCTTACAAACTCCTTGGTTCAACTCCACAATCTTGTCGGAGGCTCCCAAGTGACACCTAGCCAATCTAGGAGACACCACTCTCCAAGAAGTAACAAATGGTGTGTTGATGATGAACTCCTTGCTCTTGTGCTTCAAATGATAGTTTCCCCAACACTCAACTCTCTCTCATAGGATTGGATTTGGTAGAAAGAAGATTTGAGTGGAAAGCAACTTGGGAAAGGCTAGAGATCAAGATTTATGTGGTTGGAATGGAATATCTTGACCTCAACACAAGTGTAGGTGGTTCCCTCTCAGAAAATATGTATTGGAAGTGTAGGCATGTTCTGGTGGCTCTCTCCACGAATGAAGAGTGGGTGGAGGGGTATATATAGCCTCCACACAAAATCTAACCGTTACACACAAATCACCAAACTCGGTGGGACCGATTCAGAGAACTCGGTCAGACCGATTTAGTTCAAAATGTGAACGTTAGGATTCTCGGTGGGACCGACATGTCAATTCGGTGGGACCAATGTCATTAGGGTTAGGGCATAACGTAATCTCGGTGAGACCGATTACACAAACTCAGTGAGACCGATTTTGGTAATAGCCAAACAGAGAGTTGGTCAGGCAAACTCGGTGGGACCGATTCGCTCATCTCGGTTGGACCGAAACGTTATGAAGGGGAAACAGAGAGTTTGCATTGCAATCTCGGTGGGACCGATTGCTCATCTCGGTTTGACCGAAACGTTACGAAGGGAAACAGAGAGTTTGCAATCCCATCTCGGTGAGACCGAGATCCCTATCGATGAGACCGAATTGATTAGGGTTTCTGGCAGTGGCTACGTCAACTGAAGTCGGTGGCTCCGGATGGAAAGAATCGGTGAGGCCGAGTTGGACTTTTTGGTTTAGGACATATGTGGATATGAGAGAGTAGTGGAGGGTTTTGGAGCATATCACTAAGCATTTTGAGCAAGATCCTCATTAAGCAACACCTCATCCCTTCTTAATAGTATTGGCTTTTCCTATAGACTCAATGTGATCTTGGATCACTAAAATAGAAAATGTAGAGTCTTGTGCTTTGAGCTTGAGCCAATCCTTTGTCCGTAGCATTTTGAAGGGTCCACTTTCTAATCCATGCCATGCCAAACATTGAGCTTTCCTGAAATATTTATCTTGGAATAGCATTAGCTCAATGAGCTATATGTTGTTAGGAATTACCAAAACCACCCAGGGATAGTTGCACTTTCACCGGCGAATCAAGGAGGCAATAATAAACGTAGGGCTGACGGTAGCTTGGAGTTTGTGGCTAACACCAATGCGCAGGGTAATAATCAATGACGTAAGGGAAGACCACCTCCTCGGTCCAGCGGGTCAGGTCCCACTCTTGAGTAGTTGCTAAATGAGCCCTGTCCAAGGCGCGGTACTCGGGAGAAGCCGGCCACTCACCTACGGAAGGACTGTATGATCATGAGGGCTTTCAAGAACTCTAACATGTTCGACGGTAATCATGGGCCAGGCGGCGGCTCAGGTGGCGGCGGTTTTCATGGCCCGGGAGGCAGTTCAAATTCCAACTTTCAAGGCTCTCAAGGCAATCAAGGTGGTTATAATCAGCAATCTGGCCAAGGAGGTCAGCAACATCAGCAGTCTAGATATCAGAGCAATCCAAAGCAGCTGAATAGTGGACAGTATCATGTGTTCACCACCAGTTTGTGCAAACGGGACCAGAAGCTTCATAAGAGGGCTGTGAACGTTGTTGAGCCAGCAGTTCCCCGGTATTTAAGATGGTCTGAGCAGCCTATTATATGGAGCAGGGAAGATCACCCTCCCCGGGTTGACAATCCGGGTCATCTGGCCTTGGTGGTGGCACCTCAGGTTGGTGGATATAAATTCACTAAGGTGCTCATGGACGGAGGCAGTAGCATCAACATCCTCTATTATGAGACTTTCCGTCGCATGGGGTTAACTGATAAAAATCTTAAGACGTCCAACACTGTTTTCCATGGAGTGGTGCCTGGTAAGTCGGCGTACCCAGTGGGTAAGATTGAACTGGAAGTAGCCTTTGGAGATGAGCATGATTCTAGGGCTGAGAAGTTAACTTTTGAGGTGGTTAAAATCAAGAGCCCATATCACGCCCTGTTTGGACGGCCGGCTTATGCCAAGTTCATGGCACGACCGTGTTACATTTATCTACAGCTCAAGATGTCAGGTTATAGGGGCACTATCACAGTGCATGGAAGTCGGAAGATAGCCTTGGAATGTGAGGAAGGCGATGCTGCTTATGCTGAATCTGTTTGTGCAACAGAGGAGTTGAAGTTCTACAAGGACAATGTTGACCTGGCGGACATGAAGTCTTTGAATAAGCCAACCACAGAACATGAGCCGGTGCTGAAGTTTAAGTCGACTGATGAAACCAAGCTTGTTGTTTTTGTTCCAGGCGACTCATCTAAGCAGTTCAGTATCAGTGCTAATCTGGATCCCAAATAGGAAAGCACGCTCATCGAGTTCATCCGTGAGAACTGGGACATCTTCGCATGGAAACCTTCTGACATGCCGGGTGTACCGAGAGAACTCGCTGAGCACACTCCCAATATTGATCCAAAGTTTAAGCCAGTCAGGCAGTTTCTTTGGCGGTTCAATGAGGAGAGGCGTAAGGCCATTGGTGAGGAAGTGGCCCGGCTCTTGGCGGCTGGGTTCATTATTGAAGTTTTTCATCTAGAGTGGTTGGCTAACCCGGTGCTCGTGCTTAAAAAGAACGGCACCTGGCGTATGTGTGTGGATTACACGGATTTAAATAAGGCTTGTCCGGCTGATCCTTTCGCTCTCCCTCGTATTGATCAAATCATTGATGCTACGACGGGTTGTGAGCGTTTGAGTTTTATGGATGCTTATTCTGGTTATCATCAGATCAAGATGGCAGTTAAGGACCAGGAGAAGACGGCTTTTATTACTCTGTTTGGAGCCTTCTGCTATGTGTCTATGCCTTTTGGGCTAAAGAGTGCCCAGGCGCCTTATCAGCGATGTGTGCAGAATTATCTTCACAGTCAGATTGGGCGCAATGTTCATGCTTATGTGGACGACATTGTGGTGAAGTCCAGAGAGAAGGAGACCTTGATAGATGATCTGAAGGAAACCTTTTGTTGGATCACGGGTTCCAGCAAAACCCTCAAGGTTCGAACACTGGGGTGCGCACGAAAATTTCCCCCTACCGATCCACGTCTTGGCTTCGCTAAGATCTCACAGACTAACTCGATGAACTCACAACACAAGGGACGCAAGATTTATACTGGTTCGGGCCACTGTTGTGGTGTAATACCCTACTCCAGTGTGGTGGTGGAGGATTGCCTCTTGGGCTGATGATGAACAGTACAAAGGGGGAAGAACAGCCTCCTGAGGATGAGGTGTTCTTGTGCTTGGCGAACTTGTGTGGGTGAGGATTACTCAAGATGACATGCCTCCTACTAGGGTTGCTAGTCCTATTTATAGAGGCCCTGGTCCTCTCCCCAAATATTGAGCGGGAAGGGAGCCAACAACGACCAATTTGAAAGGGGACAGCTAGTACAACTTATCCTTACAAAAGCGGTCTTCGCCTACAAAAGGCTCTGGTGGTGACGCCACCTTGGGCTCCATGGTGACCTCCGTCTTGCCGTCCTGCTGGTCTTGGTCTCGTTGCACTGATATGGAAACCTTTGCTTGATGCCTCGGTACTCCGCGCCTGCGCTTGCCCCCTTAGCACCAAAGAGGAAACAAGGACGCTGCATGCACTGGCGCCCTCGTGGCGCCCGCCTGGTCTCGATTGTCATGGCTCATGTCACAAGAACCTCACGAGTTTGCCTTGCCTTGATCTCTCTGCCCCTCGTGAGCCTGCCTGGCAAGGCCGCTCCTGAGGAGGTCTTTCGTCGTCCGCCTCGCGAGGCTTGGCCCCTCACGAGGGTCTTGGATGTCTTGTTGATGAAGATGGGCCGTACGTGCCTGCTAGCAGAGCCACGCCGTGGGCCGCAGGCAGGCAAGTCTGGGGACCCCCGTTCCCAGAACACCGACAGTAGCCCCCGGGCCCAAGGCGCGCTCGGGCTTGGCTTCAAGGCGAAGCCAAAGGTCAAGTATGGAGCGCCGTGGGCCCCAACAGCCTGCGGCCTTAGTCGACGTGTGGCAGTTGATTGGACGTGGGCGTCTCCGCTTCCCCACGCTGCCTCGGCAACTGCCCAACTTGACAAGTCCCTGCGACATGCAAGGAAAACCATCATTACCTGTGATCGTGGGGGGCGCTGGTTGGTATTCTCCTGCTATAAATGAGGAGGGGGCAGACCCCGTCGCCATTTCTCCCCATCCTGTTTGCTTCTTCCTCCTCGATCCTCTGCTAGTAGCAATGGCGCCCATCCGAAGGTTTTCTGCTGCAGAGAAGGGAAAGACTCCCCTCGACGTGCCGCCGCCGCTCCCGCCGAAGAAGAGGTCGGTTCACCGCCGCGACGCAGCGGCGAAGCAGGTGGTGACGAGGCCTTGGTGCGAGCGGCCTCCTCTTGGGTATCCGCTACCCCTGTACACCCAAGCCGGGGGCTCAGGAGGACAGAGCGACGAGCGCCGGCGCGCGCGCCGTGGCCAAGGTCGACGTGTCGCGGTAACGCGCGTCGCCGCTCCTGGAGTCCACGTGACAGACTCCTCGCACGAGCTTGTGCTATGGGCGGCGATGCCCCCGAGCTCTTGGATCCGCTTCACGCGGTTCTTCTTTGACGTGATGCCACCGAGGGGACCCCTCGAGCTCTGGTTGCAGCATGCTGACTGTGACGCTCCGGCGACCGGGGCAGAGGTTGAAGCGGTCTCCCCCGACAAGATCTTCATGACCCGCGGCTGGGGTGAGGTTGCGCGGGTTTGCCGTGCGGAGGGCGCCCTCAAGATCCACTTTGATTATGACGGCGCTTCCACGCTGTCCTTCAAGGTCTTCAATGCGGAGGGCCGCCGCCTGGAGTGCTGCCCCGGAGGGGAGCGCCAGGTCAATGCGTGCTCCGCTCGCGGCTCCTCCAGCAACAGCGGCTCTTGGGAGTCCAGCGGTTCTCCTGAGCTCAATGAGACTCCGGAGACGAGCGACAATAGCTACGTGCCCCCGAGCTCCCGCCGTGCCCGGAGTAAGGCTGCAGCGTCCGGCTGCCGCCGTCGCTGATCTGGATGGGGTTGGAGACGGCCTCCCGTGGCCCACTGTTGATGATGGCATCGGCCGCGGGGGCGTGTAGATAGGATCCTCCTAGGTTCTCGTCTTTTGTTCCCTGCGAGGAATCAAGAAGTACCCTGTGGTGGTGTGTAAAGGGTCTGCGATGTCTTTTGTTGATATTATCCCGATTATGGAAACTTGTGAACGCATGTCCTGTTTAGGTTCGGTCTCCCCTTTCCAACCACGCGACGGCTCGTTGCTCTACGCTGAGAGGTCCCGGTCCCCAGGCAAGCTGCAGCCGTCGCTGGTATGCCAGGTCGCGTGCCGTGGTCAAGGCCAGGAGGTGAGCGGCCCGAGGTTCAGTAAGAGCTCCTGAGGCGCTATGCTCAGGGGGTCCCCTTTAGCGCTCAAGCAGCCGTGGTAAGGTAAGAAAGGGAGGCGGCGTTGCTGCAACAGGGCTGCGGTGAGCACGACTTCTAGGCTCCAACGATTAGCCGGTCTGAGCGCGGGACTTATCTTGACGATTCGGGGTCGATTCCTCGTGATGCGCCAGGTTTGTGTGCAGGCGTCCGCAGTGTAGCTAGGTCGGGTCCATACGAGTCTCCCCCTCTCCCACGCTCTCCTTCGTGCTCTACGTCCTCAGGTCCCGGCCCTCGAGCGAGCTCAGCCGCCGCTGGTATGCCAGGTCGCGTGCCGTGGTCAAGGCCAGGGGGTGAGGGCTGGAGAGCCAGTAAGAGCTCCTGAGTCGCGATGCTCAGGATCCCCCCTTTTAACGCGCAAGCGGATTGCATGGGAGGAGAGGGAGCTCGCGGTGCTGCCTGCTGTCATTCTCATGTGATTCCTGCGAGTCAGCACAAGGAGAAACACAGTTTTCCATTATGGTTGCCAGTCTGCCACCGGCTGCTTCGCGAGGAGACGAAGGCACTGAGGGCCTGGTGAGATGACGTGCGCGGGGCGTGCCGCGAGCCAGAGCTCGACTGCTCAGATTTGTCGACGTTGCAGGGACGGACCCGTGCACAAGCGCCGTGCCCGCGCGAGTAGCCCCCGTGGGAGGTGTGAGTTAAACATGTGATAGTCATGGATAGATCAGGCATGGAAGCAGCAGGCTTAAGTAAATGCGAGGGAGATACATGCCACTGGGTCAGGCCCGAGCGGCTTGGGGATGATGCAGCCCGAGGGGCGCCCCCAATAAGGTAAGCTGAAGACATAAAAGGGATACATGCCACAGGGACGGACCCACGTGGCCTGGGAATGATGCAGCCCTGGGGGCGCTCCCAGCTAAATGAACTTGGAAAATGTCACCTGGTTCTGTTGATGAAGGAGAGTTGGGGCAGCTGAAGGTATGCGGCGAAGGGGTTGCTCCTCATGAGCCACCGAGTCCCTGAGCCTCAAGAGGCTCTGGGGGTCCAGGTGGTTCCTTGAGGACCGTCTCCATCTGCGCCAGCACAGCGTGGTGCCTGGCCTCCTGAGCCGCCAGGATGCTCCGCAGGTTGCGCTGATAGGCGGTCGCCACGCTCGGCATGCCAAAAGGCATGCGAACGTAGCTGTGAGGTGGGCCCTCGCAGCGTCCCACACGCGAAGGCCAAAAGAGCTCTTGAGAGGCGGCCCTGTTGAGCCCTAGGACATCGATGCAGATGCGCAGCCCGACATCCTCGCCTGGATGGGGAGCTGCGCCTGGTGAGCGGCGGCCGCCGCGCATGGCCCTTGCGTCTTGAAGTTCCTGAGTGGTCTTGGTGATGAACTCCTGAATAGTGGGCACTCCTTGCCCTATGTCCTCCTGAGGGAAACGTGCCGTGAAGCACGCCTCCAAGTGGTGCCCAAGCGCCTCCCTCGTGATGTTGGCAAAGTCTGAGGCCCTCCAGAAGAGAGCCCCCGAGCCCTGCCCGAGAGGGGCGTTGGGCGCGCTTTCCTTTGCGATGGAGGGAGGCGCCCCAGGCGCGGGCACCGATCCTGACGAGGCGCCGCTTGCCTGAGGCCCTGCGTGGTGCAACTGCTTCTTCTTCTTGGGGGTGACCTCAGGAGGGCGCTCGCCCTTGCTGTCGGGGTCGTCGATTGCTGCAGCTTGGAAGGCACGCTTGAGGGAGCACACCGCATCTCTTTCTTTGCACGGGACTGTGATGATTCCGCCGCTTCCCGGCATCTTGAGGACATTGTAGCCGTGATGGGTCACCGCCATGAACTTGGCCAGGGCTGGATACCCGAGGATGGCATTGTACGGCAGACGGATGTGCGCGACGTCGAAGTCGATGAGTTCGGTGCGGTAGTTTTTGCGTTCCCCGAACGTGACGGGAAGGCGTACCTGCCCGATCGGGGTTGTGGAGCCGTCGATCACTCTTGAGAAAGGCTTGGTAGGCTGAAGCTGGTCATATGGCACTTGGAGGTTGTCGAACGTGTCGACGGACATGACGTTGAGCCCTGCGCCGCCGTCGATGAGGGTCTTGGTAACTTGCACGTTGCTGATGACTGGGGAGCAAAGCATCGGGAGTGCGCCTGCAGTAGCTGCGCATTTGAGCTGATTTGCCGAACTGAACGTGATGGGGCACTTGGACCATATGAGCGGGCGTGTGGCCTCGAGCTTGGGGAGGGCTGCATTCACTTCACGAGCAAACTGTTTGAAGATACGCTGCGAGGTTGGGGCCTGAGCTCCGCCCAAGATGCAGGCGATAGCACGCGGGTCCTGGAAGCCCCCAGCCCCCTCGTCTTGATGGTGGTCGTCATTCCTTCTTGGCGGTGGCAGTAGTGGGGGAAGACCAGCGTTGCCCTGAGGACGATCCTCACGAGGCTGGTCCCTCCAGGCGCCCTCGCGAGGCTGATCCTGCCAGCAGTCCTCACGAGGTCGGTCGCGCCACTCCTGGCGCGGGCCACGGTCATCCCAGCGTCCGCCACCACGTCCTGCTCCTCGGCCGTAGCCCCGGTCGCGGCGCTCTGGGCGTCAACCGAAGCGTCCTTCTCGAATGGCTCTGAGCTCTTGACAGTCACTGGTGTTGTGGGCATGCAGGTTATGGAAGGCCCGGAACAGTCGGCTGCTCTTGGATGACTCGGGCTGGTCTCTGCCGCGCTTGGTGTTCGGTTCCGCTGCGAGCACGGATGCTCCCTTGCGCTTCACGTCCTTGGCCTTGGCTTTCTTCTCCTCCGGGTCCGCAGCCGGGAGCTCGATGAGGGAGAGGCGCCCCTCCTCAGCTCTGGCGCCCTTGGTCGCCAGGTTGAACAACTCCAGTGACGTGCACAGCTCCTCGTGGATGGCGAGCTCTTCTTTCATCTTGACGTTGCGGACGCCATCAAAGAACGTGGAGATGATGGCCTCGTCCGTCACCTTGGGGATTTTGGGACGAACATTGTTGAAGCACTGGATGTACTTCTAGAGGGTCTCTCATGGTTGTTGCTTGACGCGACGCAGGTCACCCGCGGCTGGGGGCGGTCGCGAGTGCCCTGGAAGTTGGCGACGAAGCGGTTGCGCATCTCGTCCCAGGAGGAGATCGAGCCTGGAGGCAGGTTCAGGAGCCAGGAGCGAGCGCCATCCTTGAGAGCCATGAGAAACCAGTTCGCCATGACTTTCTCGTCGCCGTTGGCCGCCTCGATGCTCATCTCGTAGAGCTGCAGGAACTCCGCGGGGTCGGGGGTGTAGTCGTAGCGAGGAGGCAGATCTGGCTTGAACTTGCCCGGCCAGGTGACGCTACGCAGCTCGGGGGTGAAGGCGCGGCAGCCGGCCGTGGTCACCGGGGCCCGCCTTGGAGGTGGAGCTTGGTCTTGGCGCCCGCGCGCCGCTACGGCAAGCGGCGCGGGGCCTTGCCGCAGCAGACGATCCTGGAGCGGCGGTGCGAGGAGTGGCGGAGCGTTCTCTTGCGGTCGAGGGACTTCTTGACAGCTTCTTTCTTCACGCACGGGCGCCGGACGCGGTGGATCGCGCCGTGGAGCCGCGCGCCTTGGCGCCAGGGCGCCGTCTTGGTGCAGAGGTGGTGGAGGTGCTTCATGAGCTACGTCGCCCGTGGCTGGCGAAGGGCGAGGCAGAGAGAGGGACGGCGCAGGGGAGCCCCCAGCGGCGCGGACAAGCTCGGCAATGCGGTCGAGCCAGTCCTCTTAGAGGTCATTGACTAGGCGGTAGCGCAGGAGCTCGTGCGCCATGAGGAGCGCGGCCCGTGCGTCCGTGGGAACGCGCCGAGCGTGAGACGACGAACCAGCGGGAGTCAGCGCTGGACTGGCGGTGCGGCCATCCTGTCGTACCGAGGGGTGCAACGAGGACGCTTGCTGATCGTTCCCACCACGCCGGTGGCGGCAGGTGACGGAGAGCGACGGGGTGCCCCGCCGAGAGGGGCCGTCTGAGCAACGCGGGTGGCGAGGGCAGCCCGGCGCTCAGCACGGGCGCGGCGTGTGTCCGCCATGGAGACGACGAAGCGACGTGACGCGGAGCGACGGAAGGGAAGCTTCGGCGCACCCCTACCTGGCGTGCCAAATGTCGGATCACGGGTTCCGGCAAAACCCTCAAGGTTCGAACACTGGGGTGCGCACGAAGATTTCCCCCCTACCGATCCACGTCCTAGGTTCGCTAAGATCTCACGGACTAACTCGACGAACTCACAACACAAGGGACGCAAGATTTATACTGGTTCGGGCCACCGTTGTGGTGTAATACCCTACTCCAGTGTGGTGGTGGTGGATTGCCTCTTGGGCAGATGATGAACAGTACAAAGGGGGAAGAACAGCCTCCTGAGGATGAGGTGTTCTTGTGCTTGGCGAACTTGTGTGGGTGAGGATTACTCAAGATGAGATGCCTCCTACTAGGGTGCCTAGTCCTATTTATAGTGGCCCTGGTCCTCTCCCCAAATATTGAGCGGGAAGGGAACCAACAATGACCAATTTGAAAGGGGACAGCTAGTACAGCTTATCCTTACAAAAGCGGTCTTCGCCTGCAAAAGGCTCTGGTGGTGACGCCGCCTTGGGATCCATGGTGACCTTCGTCTTGCCATCCTGCTGGTCTTGGTCTCGTTGCACTGATATGGAAACCTTTGCTTGATGCCTCGGTACTCCACGCCTGCGCTTGCCCCCTTAGCACCAAAGAGGAAACAAGGACGCTGCGTGCACTGGCGCCCGCCTGGTCTCGATTGTCATGGCTCACGTCACGAGAACCTCACGAGGTTTGCCTTGCCTTGATCTCTCAACCCCTCGTGAGCCTGCCTGGCGAGGCCGCTCCTGAGGAGGTCTTGCATCGTCCGCCTCGCAAGGCTTGGCCCCTCGCGAGGGTCTTGGATGTCTTGCTGATGAAGATGGGCCATACGGGCCTGCTAGCAGAGCCACGTCGTGGGCCGCAGGCAGGCAAGTCTAGGGACCCCCGTTCCTAGAACGCCGGCACCTTTGATAACCTCCGGGTCTACAAGATGATGCTTAACTCGGCCAAGTGTGTTTTTGGAGTGCCAGCGGGCAAGCTTTTGGGTGTTCTGGTTTCTAACAGAGGCATTGAGGCTAACCTGGAGAAGATCAAGGCAATCACTTCTTTGGCTAAGCCGGCGTGTATCAATGATGTTCAGCGTTTGGCGGGTCGTATTGCTGCTTTAAGCCGGTTCATAAGCCGGTTAGGTGAGAAGGCCATACCGCTGTATCAGATGATGAAAAAGACAGATGACTTTGTCTGGAGTGATGCTGCTAACGCTGCCTTTGAAGATTTGAAGAGACAGCTCGCTGAGCCGCCGGTCCTTGCTGCTCCTATTGATAAGGAGCCATTATTGTTATATGTGGCTGCTAACACACGTGCCATCAGTGTGGCCGTTATCGTAGAGCGCAAGGAGGCGGGCAAGGAATATCCGGTTCAACAGTCGGTTTATTACATCAGTGAGGTGCTTATTGAGTCCAAGCAAAGATATCCACACTGGCAGAAGCTCGTTTATGGGGTGTTCATGGCAAGCCGGAAACTTAAGTAGTATTTTCAGGGTCATCCCATCACTGTGGTAAGTTCTGCTCCTTTAGGAGATATCATTCAAAATAGAGAAGCCACAGGACGAGTCGCCAAGTGGGCCATTGAACTTGGGCCTCATGGTTTAAAGTATGTGCCACGCACTGCTATCAAGTCTCAAGCACTGGTAGACTTCATCAACGATTGGACAGAGCTGCAGATGCCTGAAGAGAAGCCGGACAACACATATTGGACTATTCATTTTGACGGGTACAAGCAATTGGAGGGCTCGGGGGCTGGAGTTGTTTTAGCTTCCCCTCGAGGTGACAAATTTTATTATGTGCTACAGTTGATGTTTCCCTGTACTAACAATGCAGCTGAGTATGAGGCCTTGCTCCATGGTCTTCGGATGGCTAAGGAGATGAGCTTAAGCCGGGTACGGTGCTTTGGCGACTCAGATTTGGTGGCTCAACAAGTATGAGGCAAGTGGGATTCCAAGGATCCTCTCATGGCGGCTTATCGCCGTGAATTTGATGCCATTGCTGGACATTTCAAGGGTTACCAAGTGGAGCACATTAATCGCAGAAAGAATGAGGCGGCTGATGCTTTGAGCCGGCTAGGGTCTCAGCGTAAGCCGGTGCCGCCTAACACTTTCTTAGATATTCTGCATAGCCCTTCTGTCAAGTTGCCTACATAAGAAGACTTGGCTGTTCCAGACCCGGAAGCTCAATTGGTGGCGGCTCTTCACGTCATCCAGGATTGGACAGTGCCATATTTGGCTTATATGACCCGGGGCGAGTTGCGTGAGGATGAAACCTTGGCTAGATAGATAACCCGGTGGTCCAAGTCAATGACAATTGCCAATGGTGAGTTGCATCATCGCAGTGTCATGGGGGCGTTTCAACGCTGTGTCTCTGCTGAGGAAGGTCAAGAAATTCTTCGTGAGATCCATGAAGGAGATTGTGGCCATCATGCCGGTTCAAAATATCTTGTGGCCAAAGCTTTCCGTCATGGATTTTATTTGCTCACGACTCATGCTGATGCGGAGGATCTAGTCAGTAAATGTGATGGTTGCCAGAAATTCTCACGGCGGGCTCACGTGCCGGCTCAAGAATTGAGGATGATTCCAATTACTTGGTCGTTTGTGGTCTGGGGGCTGATATGGTTGGGCCTTTCAAAAGGTCCGAAGATAAAAGACTCACCTTCTGGTGGCAGTTGAGAAATTCACAAAGTGGGTTGAGGCAGAGCCGGTTAGTAAGTGTGATGCAGCCACGGCGGTTCAATTCATGAAAAAGGTGATCTTTCGATTTGGCTTTCCACACAGCATCATAACTGACAACGGTACTAATCTGTCCAAGGGCGCCATGGAGGAGTTCTGTCAACGTGAGCATATCCGGTTTGATGTTTCATCAGTAGCTCACCCCCAATCCAATGGTCAAGCTGAAAGGGCCAATCAGGAAATCTTGAAAGGCATCAAGCCCCGGCTTCTGGTTCCTTTACAACGGACGCCGGGTTGTTGGTTGGAGGAGTTGCCCTCTGTGATATGGAGCATTAATACTACCCCTAACAGGTCTACGGGTTATACACCTTTCTTCATGGTTTACGGAGCAGAGGCGGTTCTACCTAGTGACATTCGTCATGACTCGCCCCGCGTGGCGGCTTACGTTGAAGCGGATAACGAACAAGCCCGTCAGGATGCACTTGACCTGTTAGATGAAAAGCGTGACTTGGCAGCAGCCCGCTCGGCGATTTACCAACAGGACATGCGTCGTTATCACAGCCGCCGAGTTAAGTCCAGAACCTTTCAAGAAGGTGACTTGGTGCTCCGGCTCATCCAGGATCAAACTGATGCACACAAGTTATCCCCACCTTGGGAAGGGCTTTTTGTGGTCAGCAAGAACTTGAACAACGGGTCATACTACCTTATTGATGTTTGAGAGCACAAAGACTCACGTAAATCGGAGGGGGAGACCCGCCGGCCGTGGAATATCGCTCATCTTCGGCCTTACTATACTTGAGCCACTGGCTCTCATGATGTACATATTTTGACGATGTATATATTATGATAAGTAATAAAGCAGGACCTCTGTCCTTTTCATCTTCAATGATCATATGTCTTCATCATCATAAATTTAAAATGACCAACTGGGGGCTGATTGTATTCAAATCCAGCTTAACCCTTTGGTCCGGCTCATGATCGTATTCGACTCTAGCCGTTAAACCTCATGATCACTAGGGGGACTTCCTGTTCAAACATAGGTCGTATTCGAACCAAAGAGAACATAGCTGTCGGTACCCTCTTGATCGGCACAATGCCAAACTCACTAGGGGGCTTCTTGATCATATTCGAATCATAGCTTAACCCCTTTTGGGTCCAACTTTGATGTATTCGAATCAAAGTCGTTAAAAACTCTCAAGGTCATTTGGGGGCTTCATGTTCAAACATAGGTCGTATTCGAACCAAAGAGAACATAGCTGCCGGTACCCTCTTGATCGGCGCAACGCCAAAGCCACCGGGGGCTACATGATCATATTCGAATCCTAGCTTAACCCCTTTGGTCTGGTTTACTGATCGTATTCGAATCAGAAGCCTCAAATATGTCTTTCTTTTTGGCTTAAGTTTTTTGGAAACAATCTTTGTTTTTGGCTTGAGGCTTTTTGTCCAGACCTAAGTATAAGTATGGTTTAAATTCAACCCGGCTTGTTTTTGGAAGATAAGTCACCAGCGTATGACAATCATCATACATGAGGAAGTGTTGGCTTCTAAAGGATTGGGTTGTCACCCTTACTATTCAGGTCACATGAACCGGTAGTACAAATTCAAAATCACAGGTATGATATTATAGTTGTATTTCAAAACTATAATTCATAACAGGTTTATCTGTGTCTCTTCTTTCAATATTAGTGGTTGTACGTAAGACATTATGACTTGCCCTGCGGTAAGCCGCCAAGGGTTCTTGTGATCTATTTCTGTGTGCAGGATAGTTCAAAGACTTTCTTATGCATAACGAAAACAGATGATAAGTTTAAACAGGGAGAACATAAGGCGGCAGTTTAACAGTGTTGAGCATCAAAACATGCACGATGGCACGACAAAGCAAAGTCATCTTTACCCTATTACATGACTCGCCGAGTCCAAATGATTAAATTGTTTTCCCGCAAGGTACAAATATGAGCCGCCCGGCGGGTCAATTTTCTTGTTGGCCTGAAGCTTCCAGATCAACCCTTTCCGCTCCTCCGTCCTGTTCCCTGTCCTGGAAGGTTGATGATGACCAGTCAATGCCATTCGAAGCTTCAAATTAAGCTTGATCATCAATTAGTCCGGCCGGGTCAACTTCAGGGGCGAAGGTATGCTTACGGATTGGAGGGACCAGGCTGGTCACTTTATAATACGGCGTTGGAATCCTCCGATTTTCCGCGTCGTAACCCAGCTGGTACTTGGTGAGATCTGTGTCATCAGCAATCAGGGTGGCCACAGGGTATATTTCCTTCACACAAGCGGTGAAGTCCTCCTGTTCAAACGATGTGCCATCCTCCTTAAGGCTTGGATATCCAATGGCGATGTCGGCCGGGTCCAACTCCGGTAGCCACGCCTTGGCCCGGCTTAAAGCAGCCATGGCTCCGGCACTTGCAAATGATCGCCTTAATTCATTGAACCGCTGGGGCAGCACAGAAAGCCGCTTTAGCACATCCACCAAGAGTGTGGGGACTTCGTTTGACAGGGCCACTGCGGCCAAGGCACGCTGAGATCCAGTGTAAAGTTGTTCCATGAGCATGTAAACCGCCTTCAGCTTCACCCGCATGTTTTGGTTAAGGTTGGAGCTCCTGGGGCCTGCATCGCAATATCAGGTGAGTTAATCACAATTCAGATGATCATTAGAAAGATTCAATATTTGACACTGGCAGGGCGACTTACCAAAGATTGCTAAGACCATCTGAGATACATGGCATTTTAAGCCGGATAATTCAGTGGTTACCTCTTCAAGAGCCTTTTCTGCTGTTTCAGCTCGTTAGGTTAAGGCAATTTTTTCTTCAGCCCAGGCCTTCTTCTCAACTTCAAACTCGGATTTCAATTTCTCTTGTTCAGCCACGCTGAATTCAAATTTGGAATTGGCTTTTTGAGTTTCAGTCTCCTGAGCCTCCAGATGGTTCTTCAAATCATGCAGTTCTGATTGAAGTTGAGTAGTGGTGGCCTGCACAATTGCCGGGTCAAAAATCATGAATATTAACATACAATATCAAGTCCCAAACACTTTGCAAGCAAGAATACTTGGCACTTGGGGCCAATTGTCTAACGAATGTTTTATTTAGGTGGCGGTTCATGAGAGTAAGTTCCAAACACTTTGCAAGCAGGAGTGTTTGGCACTTGGGGGCTAATGCATATTGCTGTTAAATCTAGACAAGGCCTATATTCTGCACAAGCATGTGAAGGACCGGCTCATTCATGTTGATTAAGACGGCCCTTGGGGACTACGAAATAAGCCGGATTTTTATAGGTTTGACCAAAGGATATTACTAAAGCTTCTACGTCTGTTCTAAGTCTACAACATATTCATCATAAGCAATAGACTTGGGGGCTGGCATAGTAAGAATAATTCAGTGAAGGGGGAAAATTTATACCTCAAATTTCTGGTGCATTTGCTTCACCATATCAACTTCGAGGTCACGGCTGCTGTGCACTTGGCTAAGATATCCAGAAAAAACTACCCCAATGCTCATGTGAGTATAATCAGCAATGTCAAATCTGACCTTACGGCGTTCCAGGTGCTCTTCTTTGGCAGAACACTTGGCTAGCACAATAGGTCTCCCCGGCTCAGTGTAGCCAGTCTTGGTGATTTCAACATCAACATCTTTTGGGTCGTCTGTCTTAGCCGGGCTAGAGACTTCAAGATTTTCAGAGCCATCGGCGGCTTGATCGGCAGGCGGGTCAGTAATTGATGTGGGCATGTCATGCGCCGGTTCAAGTGGCGGCTCAGGAACAAAGGCCTCAGGCGCGGTCATCTGGAGTTCCGTTCTTTGAAGGATGGCTCTTCGGCCGGCTTGCTCTTTTTCACCTTCTTGCTGGGCTTTGCTTTTCTGCTGCATAAGATCACAATATCAGTACAAGTATAAAGAATTGAAATGAATACAGGATAAGTAAGTTATCATTACCCTGGAGCGGTCTTAAAAGCTGGCATATTGGACTGAAGTGAGTCACCGGAGGAAGGTGAAGTTTCCTGATAATTCGAGTCAGAAGAGTTGAGTGGTTGACGAGTGAGACCCGCCAAAGGATAAAAAGGAGTTAAGTCAGGAGTGACCTCGTTCCGGCGCTTTCTTGGTGTATTTGGTAAGCCAGAGGAGAGTTCTGCGTCCTTGCTGGTCCGGGTCTGCCTCCGGCTCTCGTGCATCTGTTGCTTCAAAATAAATTGAGGATCTTGATAAGCTAAAGGATGTGAAAATCTTACTTTCGGTTCACTCTTCGGATTTTCTGTCTTGGCAAAGGCTCGGAGTCGGAGGAAATAATAGTTACCTCATCATCCACTCCATGACTCGTTCCCGTGTCCTCCTGATGATAATCAGTGTCAATAAGGTAATTAAAAAAGGAGCCTAATGAGTCAAGAGCTACCTCCGACTCAGAGGTATCTTCTAGTCGAAGCAAGTCTGAGGCGCTGGTCTTATTTCCTTTCTTCTTGGCGGCGGCTTTCCTGGCGGCTTTCTTGGCCTTCCTGGCTCTCTTTGCAGCTTCATGATCGTATTTTGCCTTCCAAAATTGGTCATTAGCCTGTGAAAGTCAGCAAGAGTCTGAGTAAAGACAAAACCTCAAAGGTGAAGGTAAAAATGATCAATTTAGCGGCTTACCGCTGGAGCCGGATTAGCTTTGCAGAAAGGGCTTAAGCCCACCTTGCCACAGTCTGCTAGGCTCTCGTTTAAGAGCGACTTTGTCATATCATCAATGATGTCGTCAGATAAATCATCAGGGCTGTGCCGCAGAGGATCATTCTTCTCGCCTGTGTAGGTGCACATCAAACCAGAACGGCGGCTCAATGAGATGATCCACCACGCAAGCCAAACCCGGACTAAGTCGATACCACGTAAACCATTCCCCAAAAGAGCCTTGACTTTAGTCATGGTGGGGGCAAGTTTCTGGCGATCAGCAGCGGACAACTTGTCTGGTAGAGGATGAGTAGACTCGAGGCGCAGGGCGCGGAAGCCGGGCAGAGGGTTCTCATCAGCCGGAGAAGTGTCTTGGGCAATAGAACCATGTCTGGTTCTAGTCTTTGGGGTGACTCAGTGGATTTGCATAAGGGAAAATGGCATCTCTCCGTCGTTGGATTGAGACCCCACCAAGTTCCAAGCTAGGCCCGTTGGCACGTTCATTCTGGCGGTTCAAATAAAATAACTCTCTGAAGAGTAGCAAGCTGGGTTCTTCTCCAAGATAAACTTCACAGAACACTTGGAAGTTGCAAATATTAGACACGGAGTTGGGTCCGATGTCTTGAGGACGGGGGTCAAAAAAGTGTAGGACGTCTCTAAAAAACTTTGAGCCGGGTGGGGAAAAACCCCGGTTCATGTGGTCAGTGAAGACAATGACTTCCCTCTCTTTGGGTTGATGCTTTTCCTCGGTTGGATCAGGTGCACGGTAGGACATGATTTCCTTCTTTGGCAGATAGACATTCTTCACAAAATCGTCAAGTGTGCTATCTGTGACGATGGACTTGACCCAATTGCATGTAGTGGGTGTTTTGGGCGGCATGATGGAGACGGAAGCCTAACAAAGAGTGAAACTGCCGGTTCAAATTTAAGCCGGAGAGGAAAAATATTACAGTGCATATTCAAGATGGCGGCTTACAAAGGGGCCTAATGGTATATGACTAAATTATGTCAGGTTACGTAAACCGCCATGAGCAGTGCTAATTATTTAAGCCGCCATGATAAGTCGGATGATGTCTGTTGATCATTTCAAGTTAAGTCGGCGGTTTGAGCCTCCATGGCTAGATGGATCTAACAAATGCTGTTTTTGCCTAAGTGTTACATAAACAGGTTTCACAGGCCGCAGCTATTATTTTGGATCAACGACTGATCAGGAAAGGAAAAATAAATCTAGGCCTAAAAAACAGTACAGATGAGTTCATGAGCTTTCACAAGATTTTGCTTCCAGGAAAGGGGATCTATTGATATCAAAAGTAGAAATAAAAGAACTACCGCATTGGTTTAACACCATTTTCAGATCAAAGAAGCTCGCGGAATAGCCTGGAAGATGAACTATGATGAACTACGAAGAACACGGAGAAACACGCAAACCCTAATGCAGATCTGAGGTTTGGGAAGGCAGAAACTTACAGCTGCAGATCTACTGCGGAGGGTCGCCGCCGTTCTCTGGATCGACTCAGTTTGACGCAACGGCCGAGGTTGAAGAAGACGAGGTGCTCTGCGGCGGCGGCGGAGCTTGAGCGGCAGAAGAGTTGCGAGAGGAAGAAGACACCGGAAAGGGGAAGAAAGAGGAAGACCGGTCGTACCTATTCATAAGGAAAGACTCTTAAGTAGGCGCGAAAAACGAGGAGTCCGAAAATATGGGTATCCAGCTACCAGGACGCCTTGATTCTCGGGATGGTCATTAGGATAAGGATCTGTTGAGATACGTTGGATAAAGTGTGAAGTAATGGCAGATGACGTCATGGCGGGTTATCACAAATCCAGAAGATGACGTCACGGCGGGTTACAAATTCTCGCACAATGAAGAGCAGAAGATTTTCTATAAGTGTTGAAGATTGGCATGAACCAGTTCAAATCAATCTGAGGCCTAATGTTGGGGATATAACTATTAGGTATGACCCGCCTAGGAAGGGCCAGGTTATACCTATGGCGATTCATGAAGCCCAAGACAGCTCTGGAAGATGGCGGTTCAGATAAGGGCCCAAAACCCAAAGGCGACTTAAGGCCCGTAGAGATAAACCGCCATCTGTACATAACTCGTATTGTAAGGCAGGGATAGTTAGAGACCGAGCTAGACACTGTTTATGAGCCGGCCGGGATTCTGTGAGCCGCTGGACGTCGACCTCTGTATATAAAGGGACGACCCGGCGGCGGTTCAGGGCAAGTAACATCAGCTCGAAAGCTAGGTCAAGCGGATTCGCTCCCTAGTAATCGAAACATAAGCAATACCACCTCAAACTGGATTAGGCCTTTACCTTCACCACAAGGGGCCGAACCAGTATAAACCTTTGTGTCCTTTGTCCCGTTTTAACCCCTTTAAGCTTCCTAGTTGCGATGGCTCCACGACTAAGTCCTTTTACTAGGACATCTGCCGTGACAATTCCACGACAGAGGAGGAGGATGTCCCTCTACCTCAACTTGGGGATATGCACGTGAAGTTCAAGAAGTCTAGTCTTCCTAAGAGGGCTAAACTGTCTAACAACCGATCTATTCCTTCTCGTTTTCGGCAGAAAAGCAAGGGAGATTTATGTGACAAGATCTTGAAGCTGGAAACGGAAGTTGATGATTTAAAGGAGGAAATTGCTCTTCTCAAATACAATATGAAAAAGCTGAAGGCACAATTAACTCCATCATCACCACCTCCGAAGAAAGAGAAATAATCACATGGGAATGCGCACTCCCCTTTGCAACTGCCAAGCTTGGGGGAGGTGCCCCGGTATCGTATCACCATCACACTCCTATCTTTACCGTTTTTCTTAGTTCGATCCTTTTGGTAATATCTTGATCTAGTAGAATAAAGTTTTAGTATGATTTAGTTTTGAGTTTTGCTTTATGATCCTTCTATGTAATCGAGTCCGTGAGCTATATATAATAAAGATTAGTGTTGAGTCAAGGGCTTGATTATCCTACTATGATCTTGAGAGAATAAAACAAAGAATAAAATAAATAAAGAGATTATAGTGATCTTATGGAGAGTAATGACCTCACATATAAAGAGTATGATGAATAAAAATTGTTGAGAGTTGACAAACATAGTTTTGGTCATCATTGCAATTAATAGGAAGTAATAAAGAAAGAGAGGTTTTCACATATAAATATACTATCTTGGGCATCTTTTATGATTGTGAGCACTCATTAAAATATGACATGCTAAAGAGTTGATGTTGGACAAGGAAGACAACATAATGGGTTATGTTTTCTTATATCTGAAATAAAGTATATTGTCATGGATCATCCAACATGTTGAGCTTGCCTTTCCCTCTCATGCTAGCCAAATTCTTTGCACCAAGTAGAGATACTACTTGTGCTTCCGAATATCCTTAAACCCAGTTTTGCCATGAGAGTCCACCATATTTACCTATGGATTGAGTAAGATCCTTCAAGTAAGTTGTCATAGTTGCATGCAATAAAAATTGCTCTCTAAATATGTATGATTTATTAGTGTGGAGAAAATAAGCTTTATACGATGTTGTGATGTGGAAGCAATAAAAGCGACGGACTACATAATAAAGGTCCATATCACAAGTGGCAATATAAAGTGACGTTCTTTTGCATTAAGACTTCGTGCATCCAACCATAAAAGCACATGACAACCTCTGCTTCCCTCTGCGAAGGGCCTATCTTTTATTCTTGTCTTATGTCTTATGCAAGAGTCATGGTGATCTTCACCTTTCCTTTTTACATTTTATCCTTTGGCAAGCACCTTGTGTTGGAAAGATCCTGATATATATATCCAATTGGATGTAAGTTAGCATGAACTATTATTGTTGACATTACCCGTGAGGTAAAAGGTTGGGAGGCAACACTATAAGCCCCTATCTTTCTCTGTGTCCGATTAAAACTCCATACCCATAAGTATTGCGTGAGTGTTAGCAATTGTGAAAGACTATATGATAGTTGAGTATGTGGACTTGCTGAAAAGCTCTTATATTGACTCTTTCCGATGTTATGATAAATCGCAATTGCTTCAATGACCGAGATTATAGTTTGTTAGTTCTCAATGAAGTTTCTGATTCATACTTGACATTGTGAATAGATTATTACTTGAGCATAAGAAATCATATGACAATATCCATATATGTTGTTGTTATAAGAATGATCATGATGCCCTCATGTCCGTATTTGTTTTTATCGACACCATTACCTCTAAACATGTGGACATATTTATCGTTATCGGCTTCCGCTTGAGGACAAGCTAGGTATAAGCTTGGGGGAGTTGATACGTCCATTTTGCATCATGCTTTTATATCAATATTTATTGCATTATGGGCTGTTATTACACGTTATGTCACAATACTTATGCCTATCCTCTCTTATTTTACAAGATTTACATAAAGAGGGAGAATGCAGGCAGCTGGAATTCTAGGCTGGAAAAGGAGCAAATATTAGAGACCTATTCTGCACAGCTCCAAAAGTCGTGAAACTTCACGGAAGTTATTTTTGGAATTAATAAAAAATACTGGCAAAAGAATCCACCAGAGGGGACCCACACCCTGACCACGAGGGTGGGGGGCGCGCCCTACCCCCCTGGGCGCGCCCCCTGCCTCGTGGGCCCCCTGGCAGGCCTCCGGTGCCCATCTTCTGCTACATGAAGTCTTTCGTCCGAGAAAAAAAATCATAAGCAAGCTTTCGGAAAGAAACTCCGCCACCACGAGGTGGAACATTGGCGGAACTAATCTAGGGCTCCGGCATAGCTGTTCTGCCAGGGAAACTTCCCTCCGAGGGGAAATCGTCGTCATCGTCATCACCAACGATCCTCTCATCGGGAGGGGGTCAATCTCCATCAACATCTTCACCAGCACCATCTCCTCTCAAACCCTAGTTCATCTCTTGTATCCAATCTTTGTCCCAAAGCCTCAGATTGGTACCTGTGGGTTGCTAGTAGTGTTGATTACTCCTTGTAGTTGATGCTAGTTGGTTTACTTGGTGGAAGATAATATGTTCAGGTCCTTTATGCATATTAATACCCCTCTGATTATGAACATGAATATGATTTGTGAGTAGTACATTTGTTCCTGAGGACATGGGAGAAGTCTTGCTATAAGTAGTCATGTGAATTTGGTATTCGTTTGATATTTTGATGAGATGTATGTTGTCTCTCCTCTAGTGGTGTTATGTGAACGTCGACTACATGACACTTCACCATTATTTGGGCCTAGAGGAAGGCATTGGGAAGTAATAAGTAGATGATGGGTTGCTAGAGTGACAGAAGCTTAAACCCTAGTTTATGCGTTGCTTCGTAAGGGGCTGATTTGGATCCATATGTTTCTATGGTTAGGTTTACCTTAATACTTTTTTTGTAGTTGCGGATGCTTGCAATAGGGGTTAATCATAAGTGGGATGCTTGTCCAAGAAAGGACAGTACCCAAGCACCGGTCCACCCACATACCAAATTATCAAAGTAACGAACGCGAATCATATGAGCGTGATGAAAACTAGCTTGACGATAATTCCCATCTTGCTACAAATACGAATCATATGAACGCAAATCATATGACGCGAATCATATGAACGCGGATCATACGAACGCGAATCATATGAACGCGAATTATATAAGATTTTGTCCAGGCTTGTCCTTTGCTATAAAAAGGATTGGGCCATCTTCCTGCACCTTGTTTACTTTCATTACTTGTTACCCGTTACAAATTACCTTATCACAAAACTATCTGTTACCGATAATTCAGTGCTTGCAGAGAATACCTTGCTGAAAACCGCTTATCATTTCCTTCTGCTGCTCGTTGGGTTCGACACTCTTACTTATCGAAAGGACTACGATAGATCCCCTATACTTGTGGGTCATTACCTGTACATCGATTTGCCTTGCATAGTCTTCACATGAATACATAATCAGTTTGATACCTAATTATGTTGTATAAATTGTTATTGTTCAGTTTGATTGTAATCTTACATACCCCAACTAGACAACCATGCAACGGCAACAGTGGACAGTTAAAGAATCAACAAAAATAAATGCATATGTGGATGGTTCAGATCCGCACCTGAAACAGAAAGGCAGGACCAAGCACGACGATATCCGAAGAAGGAACAAACCCTCGCACCAAAACCTAACCACCTCCCTGCTCATCCGCAAAGAACAACCACGGGGTGAGCCACGCACGGACGCACAACGAGTAGGAAAAATGTAAGGACTAACAAAGAAAGAAGAATGAACCTTTCCCATGGTGACGATCGAGCAAACGACGGACGACGGACACGAGCGTGCGGCCAAATCTGGAACCAACTTCAGCACGAGCACGAAATCAGCCTAGCCGCGAGGAACGACCGCGAGAAGAGGAAGGATGGATGGAGAAGAGTGCGGGACGACGGACCTGAGGCGAGACGAGCACATCAGCTCCAAATCCGGACCGAGCGGCGGCAGAGAGAAGCTAGGGTTCGTGACTGGGGGAAGTGACGAGCAAGGGCAGAAGGCGGCGGCGGTCACGTATGTCTATCGCCTCCTGGCCCAAGAAGCGAACTGACGAAAATGCCCCGGTGAGGGCACAATATTTACATATTGATGTAATTGGAATTTTATCCGACGGCCGAGCACGATCGCGGTAAAGATCTGGCGGCCCATAGTGATCTGGTCCGAGATCACAGGCCAGTATTGGATAGGGAAATCGATCGGACGGTCCACGTTCGCTAATCGATGTGAGAAGCTCATTCCCTCCAGGTCTTGGAGACCTAAAAATACATCCTAAGCAGGGGTGGTCGGACGGCCAGGAGGCATTGGAGACATAAAAATACATCCTAAGCAGAACCCAAGTCCAGAGAACATGATGGTTAAAGATCCACATACACACATCTCGTACAATCCAGCATGATCTCAGCATGACAATTAGAAAACGGTGGTTAAAGTAGCAACAATGAACATAATGATGATTAAGTAGGTACATAACAAATACAAATAATGTCTAAAGAGCAGTTCATTTATCTGAATACAGCCACACCAACTCCGATGTACATTTTAGGAGCAATGGAAATGAAAGAAATAGAAACAACTCACACGATATAAACAAAAACTAAATATTGCACGCTATTGAGACCAATTTGGTGGGCAACATCTGCTGCTGCAAAAGGACATTATGGTCAATCACAGCAGCAGGGGCATCGACACAACCTACAGGCATCGCAGACCTAACCATCGTTGCAGCTAAAAGAACTGCAGAGTGAGCAAGCTCCCTGTAAGTCGACATACACTCAAAATTATAGTCCAGAATCACAAACCCATACAAACTCTGTAAAAAGCAAATGGCCTGGTTAGCGGCCTTCTCGTAAAGAGAGAAAAAATCCACACCGTCTTGAGCCCCCCAAAACATCCTCATGCTCCCGGAATCGCTTCTGGGCACACCAAATTCGAGCTCAAGTCCTCCGAGCACGACCCCATCATCCATTATCTCTCTCAAGTACGAATGGAATGGCAACGAACACCGGGTGGCAACCACATCCAATAGATGCATATACGAACAACTCACAACAAACATCCTGCCACCCACAAAATATAACCTAGAATAAGGCCACTCACAAAAAAAGCTAAAAAGCACCCCAAAAGCAAAACTTAGAACCGGTCAACCAGAAGGTAGTGCCCAAAAATAGACCCACCATAGATGATCATGCAAAGGTAAAGGGAGCTGACACGGCAAAGTCTAAGACAGTAATAACAGTAACATAAAAAAGGTAGAAGAAAAGCACCTGAGAGCTAGGCGAAACATTTCAATGGGAATGAATAACAGCCAGAGACACCACAACAACTGCAACGACAAACCTGGCACATAACAACAAGCATAATTACAGTTTATCAGAAGCTTCCGACAGAAATGCATCATTACTTAGTGATGTGCATGACAACACATCGCACACCATCATCATTTTACAATGAGGAGCGAGTTATGTGCCGAACAACACAAACTACGAATGATGTACAACCAATCTTACACATTAGAAATAACAACACCCAAGATTTTAAAAGATACTGCCAATTATTTAATGCTTGATTTTACAACACACCACCTGAGATAAAACAACAGCAACCGAGTGCACACACCTCACAACCATCATCCAATCACACTTGCTAGCATCCATGTTTTGCATCTGTCACAAGCTGTCATGGTAAATCTCCTAAACCTGAACATATGTAACGCCTGTACATCCATTTGCCTTGGATAGTCTTCACGTGAATACATAATCTGTTTGATACCTAATTATGTTGTATAAATTGTTATAATTCAGTTTGATTGTAATTTTACATACCCAAACCATACAACCATGCAACGGCAACAACGGACAGTTAAAGAATTAACAAACATAAACGCATATGTGGATGGTTCAGATCCGCACCTGAAACAGAAAAGCATGACCAAGGACGGCCAAATCCAAAGAAGGAACACACCCTCGCACCAAACCCTAACCACCTCCCTGCTCATCTGCAAAGAACAACCACGGGGTGAGCCACGCACGGACGCACAACGAGCATGAAAAATGAAAGGACTAACAAAGAAAGAAGAACGAACCTTTCCCATGGCGACGACCGAGCAAACGACGGACGATGGCCGCGAGCGTGCGGCCAAATCCGAAACCAACTGCAGCAAGAGCACGAAATCAGCCTAGCCGCGAGGAACGGCCGCGGGAAGAGGAAGGGTGGATTGAGAAGAGTGCGGGACTCAGACCTGAGGCGAGGCAAGCACGTCAGCTCCAAATCCAAACCGAGCGGCGGCGGCGGCAGAGAGAAGCTAGGGTTCGTGAGTGGGGGGAAGTGAGCAGCGAGGGCAGAAGGCGGCTACGGTCGCGTATGTCTATCACCTCCTGGCCCAATAAGCTAAGTGATGAAAATGCCCCGGTGGCAATTGGAATTTTATCCGACGGCCGAGCACGATCGCGGTAAAGATCCGGTGGCCCATAGCGATCTGGTCTGAGATCAGACGTCCAGTATTGGACAGGGAAATCAATCGGACGGTGCACGCTCGCTAATCGATGTGAGAAGCTCATTCCCTCCAGGTCTTTACTCTTGGGATTGGGCGAGGAGGCAGGTTAACATACATCCACAAACAGCTACCAGGGTTCGCTAGATGAGATTGCTTTACCCTTGATCAGTATGAATCTATGTTTTCACTGACAATTATGTATGAACTTGTTTATCTAGTACTTGAATATCTAGTATTTGTAAACTTGACTGTCTCAATGTTATGTATGAATAAAGCAATGTTTGTGTTTCTATGTCTCTGAAACTCTAAATAAACACCATGCCACAGAAAACTAATGAATGAAATTTAGGAACAGAGTACTAAGATTGTGGCAGGCTAGCAAAAATAATAATACTGACATTGTGGTAAGCCTAGCAAAAAAGTACAAGACCTTTGAAACTAGATCACATATTGGTATATTTCAACGACTTTTTTGGTGTCAGAAGTTACCAGGCTTGGGCTACGTAAGTTACTAGATATGTTGAACATATGTTACCATGTTAATTACATTGAAATTACTAGGCATTAAAACTTGATTTTTTGCAACATTTCAATGTTTTGTAAGTTGAAAGTTATCACCCTGATACTACAAGAGTTACCCATAAATGTTAATGTGTTGTTACCAATGAACTTTATGTAGGTTATCAGACCACTCGTGGATAGTTGATTCTAAAACTATATCTCGCCGCAACTACCATGTAACTACATGATTACTACAATGGTGAATGTGACCTAAAACACTCGACAAATGTAGCACGTGCAACTGGTAACTATATTCATATCATGTTGGCAATTATAGCATGAGCAGCCTGATAACAAATAATTGCTATGTTGATAACTATAGCAAGAGCATCCTGGTAATTATCGCATGGGAAGCTTGGTTGAGAAGACTAGTAATTTTAACAAGAGAAGTGTGGTAACTTCAGCATGAGTATCCTGATAGAAATATGTACATCGTGGTAATTATAACATGAGAAGCCAGACGACTTTATCATGAGTAGCCTCGCAAGTTTAGCATGAACAACCTGATAACTATAGCATGAGCGTTCGAATAACTACAACATTACTATGTTGGTAATTTTAGCATGACCAGCCTGGTAACTACATATTCATTGTGTTGGTAACTATAACAAGTTCGGCTTGGTAACTATATAATTACTATGTTGATAACTTTAACATGCGCAACCTGATAACTACTTAATCATTGTGTTGGTAATTGCAACATGAGCAGTGTAGTTCTTTAACTAAAATAGTTGGCATGTTGATAATTGTAGCATATGCAACTGCGTAACTACATGATTGTCACAACAGCTAGGTATACCACACCAGTTGGCGAGAATAGCTCGCATCCACCTTAACCTCGAGGCATCATGCAAAAATCACCCTGGAGCACTACGATGACATGGTTGGTTTGTGCATCGAGATGGCCTGACGCCCTCTTTGTCACCGACACCCCTACCTTTCCAACTACATTTCCTATAAATGCCCTTACTGACCCATCATCAACATTGTCCTCAATATTGTTGAAGTGTTTACAGGGTACACCAAATTGTGTGAAAACCCCATGAAAAAGAACCGGTAAAAATCACTTTTGTATGCTAGTACTGTGTCCTGTGTTAGTTCCCTCTACTAGAAAGTTAGTTTCTCTTTTGTGAACATCAAAGGCGGTCCGGTGGGAGTGCATGATGGGAGCCAGCAGGGATACAGACTTTCTCGGGCGCGCGGGAGCCAATGGGATGATTGTGACCACAGGATACTCATCAGACAAGCGTTCGCCGATTAACTTTTTCGATCTAAAAAACCTAGAAAACACTTTTTGAGTGCCCATTGAAATGAATATTTTTTTCATTATGTAGAATTCAGGAATTTACCTAGTGTTAATATATGTTTTCAAATTGCCTAGTGTCTACTATAATTTCAAACAATTTGATTTCCCTGCCCCTAGTTTCTATTGTTTCTCTTCTATTTTTTTGTCGACTGTGCTGGGACGCAGTAATAGAGCTCGAGGGACGGGGGTGCTGGGGCCATGGCTGCCCCATGGTGAACTTCTTGTCAAACAACCCCACATTTGTTAGCTCAAAATGCTCCAAAATCTTATGTTTGCCCCCGTTCAAGGTTTTACATCTTTTATTGGTCTCCTTTATACTGAAATTGTTGGGACGTGCGTGGAATTGTTGTACCCATCAATCGCTTTGAATGTAGTTTTTTCACCGCAAAAGGTTTCCACCCGCTTTATAGATAAAAGCAACATTCGAGCCATACAAGATACAATCGATCAAAAAACACAAAGAAAAGAAACGACAAAAGATACAAGATGCTAAGTAACAACTAATATGCTCCAAATGCACCAAGAACACTTGAGCATTAGAGCCCTCGGTGTTGAGGTCAAGTCATCGAAGAAACTAAGTCAGGTGAGCTGCCTGCCGCCGAAGAAAGACCTCACTCCGTCAACTCCCTTGAGGCCAACCATTGTTGCGTCCTCGTCTGTCTCTATCTCCGAAGAGGGTCCCCTGCCCTCTCGCCTTGGGATCGAAGGACGCCGCCGATGGCGATAGAATTGCTCACCCCTGAGCAAGTATGAACAGGGCCAACACGGTGCCGGGAAGCGGACCACAAGCACGACCACCTCACCCTGCGAAGCAAACCACCGACATCGCCATCGCCTCCGGCCAAGCCAAGATAGACACCTCAAGCTACCGAACGGGACTAGCACTGAAGATACACCGGCAGCCGACCAACCACACCGAAGCCTCGACCACCCAACCAAAGTCAGGGCAGTGTCTTCAGGAAGAAAAATGATGCCGTCGGAGCACCGTCGCCGTCCAATCCGAGGGATTTAGAGCTTTCACCGAGGGCATGGAGAAGGACGGAAGGGGTTGAACCTCGATGTAATCTATGCGGTTTCGAAATGTGGTGGTCAAGCTTAGATGGTTTGGTTGTTTTGGTACTGGAACTAGATTCGATAATACGGTTATAGTACAAAAATTGTTAAAAAGTTATTTTCTTTACAAAAAATTCCTTCCTGTAAACATAAAGTAAAGGTATTTTTTATTCGCAGAAAAAGTAAAGGTATTTTTTCATTTTGAAAGTCTGGACTTGTGCGTGTGGGTGCTCTAGGCCGTCCGTCTCCGTCCCCGCGTGCGTGTTAGAGATAAGATGTCCTCTTGCCAGTGACCCGGAACGGGGCTAGCTCTCGCCATGGAGCTGCCGCTGTCTGCGCCGCGCGCGCATGCCGCCGCTGCCTTCCCCCGCAGCCCCACTTCTATCTCCCGCCTCCAATGGGTAGCCACTCCCCACAGCCGCGCGCGCCCTCTGCACGCCCGCAGGAACAAGAACCCGAGGGGCGACGCCGCGGAGCCCAAAGTCATCACCATCGGTCGGCCCGGGAAGAAGAGCAAGCGGCGCGGCGACAAGAAGCAGGATCAGCAGCAGCTCCCCGCGGACCAAGAAGATGAAGACGACGAGGAGGAGGATGACGAGGAGGACGAGAGGGACGTGGCGATCCCGGAGGTGGTGACGAACCGGATGATGCGGCGTGTGGGGGCGTCGGTGGGGCTCCCGCTGGCGCTGGGGCTGGCCTTCTTCCCGGCCTTCTACTACCTGAAGAAGGTGGCGAAGGTGGACGTGCCAAGCTTCATTCCCTACGGGCTGTCCTTCGTGTTCTTCGGGGCGGCGCTGGCCGGCGTGAGCTACGGCATCGTGTCCGCCAGCTGGGACCCCGCCAGGGAGGGATCCCTGCTCGGCTGGAACGAGGCCCGCCGCAACTGGCCCGTCTTCTGGGAGTCCTTCCGGGGCACCCCTCCTCCTCCGAGCCCTCCTCGCCGGGGACGATGATGATAGGCTGTGGTGGTAACTCGGTTAAGCTTAATTACTTGTTTCCCTCAGTTTCTTCTTCTCGCTGTACGCCTGTACGTAGCTGTAGTTGTTCTTGTGAGCGCGCGTGTGTGTAAAACAATGAGATTTTGTTGCCCAATCACTCAACAGTAAGAGACGGAGCAGCATAGCAAGTAGAAACCATTCATTACCGCATAATCCAAAGCATATAATTACTTTCAAAATAACTCTAGTCAAAAGGAAGAAACATCCACTGCTATTGCTGTTACATATCAATTCCCACGGGATGCACCCAACGAGGCTCGAAACAGCAAAGGCGGTCCTGTACCGCAAAGGGTTGTGCATAAGATCAGGAGGCTTATATTGATATGATCCAACGGCGTCTTGTTTCCCCGGTGTCTACCTCTAGGTGTGAGCCATCATCGATAGTGCCAAGATGGTTACTAATAAATAGTAATGCTGATGCTGCAGTACTTCATTGATGATCAAATGATGGGAGTGGGGGTGTGATGTCCTGGCTCGCTTTGTCCAGACTCTTCAAGGGCTCATCATCCAAGAACTGGCTAAAGCAATAGCAGCTTTGACCAAAGGTCTGCATTTCGCTATGTCGAAAGGCTACCGGCTAGTGATGATTCTGGCTTCAGATTGTCTGATGGTGGTGAACAAGCGACAGGCCACAGCTAGTTGATGATTTCAACTTCCATTGCTCTTCGGATTCAGAGTTGTTTCATCTCTCATGTTAAATGTATCTGCGTCGAGATTGTACAAGAATCTGCCAGTTCTTCAATTTTCATAAGAGTTGAATTCATGATCTCATTGTCCAGGTGAGTAGCTTAGCATTATAATGTTGCATACCTTGCTGGAACGAACCAGCCCTTAAAATGCTTCCGGCTGGTAGTGTTTGCCACCCCGAGTTGATTCTTACAGATACATTTTCCTGCTCTAAGTTTCTTCATCTGACAGCAATTGAGGTCACTAACTTCAGTTTTGGCTACGGCCTACGTTCTCCATTTATCGGAGAGCTTCAAGAGATGTAGTGTCATTTGACATATCTTCATTCACAGACTGCACCCGGCTTTAGGGCCACCGCGCTCATCCTCTATGTCGCCACCACCCTGGAACACACTGCTTAGGTCCAAAAGACAAGGCTACCTCGACGCATCATGTGGTTTGTGTTCTGAGCAGACTTGAGTCGGTTGGTGTAAAAAACCATGCCAAAATGCTGCAAAGTGCACGAAGCGTTCAACTGAGCCACTCATGTTAACTGAATATGGAGGGAAAGATTAAGAGAACTAAATATTGTAGTTCTGATTGGATGTTATGATTGAATAAGAGTTCCAGTCGCTACTTGTATACGTGTAGGCAAAATGTTCCAGTGTTTGCTTGAACGTTATGACTCTATGAGCATTTGCAGAATTGAACAGAACAACATATGCAGAATTATGAACAAAACTGAACTGGATTCCACTTGTTGCTCCTAACACTTAACTAAATGCACAGAAAACTGAACTTGAACTGAACTAAATGGCAACTATTGCCTAGAGTTTGAACTGAACTTATAATTAAATGGAGGAGTACAAAATTATACTATGCTTGAGACACTTATTTTGGGACGGAAGGAGTACATGCGTATTTGCATGTGGTGCACGATGAACCAGAATTGCAACAAATTCATTAACGACATTTGCCCATCATGTATTATGTTATAAAGGTACATTCTACAAAAAAATCTTTCTCCCATACCTTACAAAAAATGCAAGGTAAATTCTGTTGAAATATGAGATGGGCCTAGAGCCCATATGACAATTTCAGATTTAATCTCTAAGGGCCCATGTAGGTGGCATGACAAGGTGGTGAGAAGTTTAGTCCCACCCCGGAAGTGGAAGGAGAGTTGGAGTGGTTTATAAGGGATTCTCTCCCTCATGCTATTGGAGCTTGAGAAGAAAAGAAGCCCTCGCGCACTCCTCCTCCTCCACTCGTCACGACGCGCCGCGCCGCGGGTTGCGGGATTGAGCCGAGCCGAGCTCACTCCTATGCGCTTCTTTTTGCCGGTCCACGATCTGAGACGTCGGATCATGGGCTACCGACTTGGACGTGGGTTCAGCCCACGTCTCTCCACGCGCGGCCGCACATATATATGTGGGGCCCTGCCAACCCTAGCTACCGCAAAAACAGAACGCATCTCCATCTCCGCCTCCACGCCCACGTTGTTCCTCTGCTGCTGCTGCCGCCGGCGACTCCGTCCCGTTCACCGCGTACACGGTTGACGGGAGAGCAGGCCTCCGAAACCCCGCCTCTCCGGATCCTGTACGGGAGAGGGGCGATTAGGTTTTTGGGTAGCGACTACGCGACTGCTCGCTTCTGTTCATCTACGTCCGCATCACCTTCGTCATCACCATGTCGACCAACGCCGACCGTGCCGCCGCTGAGAAGGCCGAGGCCGACAAGAAGGCCGCTGAGGATGCCGCGGCTGCTGCCACCGCCACCGCCGCCGCGTGGCCGATTGGAGGGTATACATCGTTTATCCCTCTCGTGTTTCTTTCTGTTGCAGCAGTACTAGCAATATGCGTAGATGTTTCTACTATGTGCGTAGTACATGCTCTGTTAGATCGTAATCAGTGTGTTATCAATGTTGTCCATGTCATGCTCATGATTCATTCATGGATTAATTTAATCGAAAAACTGCCTATTTACTCATCAATCCAAAAACCTAATATGTGTAGGAGTTTTTCGAATTCTGGTCTTGCTGCTGCACTGAAACCGTCCCCGTTTACGGGGACGTACTTTAAGCGTTGGCAGACTAAAACCACCTTATGGCTCACGGCCATGAACGTGTTCTGTGTCGCCGGTGTGACTCCCACAGGAACGATCGCTCCTGAACAGGAGAAGGCGTTCAAGGAGGCCACTGTCGTGTTCCTCGGGGCAGTTCTGAGCGTGATTGGAGATAAGCTGGTTGACGCATATTTGCATATGCGGTCTGCCAAAGACTTGTGGGAGGCGCTCGAATCTAAGTTCGGGGCGGCCGATGCAGGGAGCGAGATGTATATTATAGAGCAGTTCCACGATTACAAGATGGTTGAAAACCGTCCTGTGTTGGAGCAGGCTCGTGAGATAATATGCATTGTTAAGGAGCTTGAGCTTCTTAAGTGCGAGTTACCGGGCAAGTTTGTCGCGGGCTGCATAATCGCTAAGCTCCCCAATTCCTGGAGGAACTTTGCCACCACTCTGAAACATCAGAGGCGTGAATTCTCTGTGGAGGATGTCATTGGCCATCTGAGTGTTGAGCAGAATTCAAGGGCAAAGGACTCGCACGGAAAAGGGGTCGAAGGAACTTCTGTGGCCAATATGGTGCATTAGAAGAACTCCAATTCCCACAAGCCCAAGGGAAAGAACGGTGTCCAACGGAGTGCCGACTTTAAGAAGAAGGGTAAGAAGACCTTCAAGAAGAACAAGAAGGATGAGGGCTGCTTTACTTGTGGTTCGGTTTAACATTGGGCCAACAAGTGCCCAAACAAGTACAAGAAGCCAGGGCAGGACTCCAAGTCTGTCAATATGATTGTGAGCAACAATGAGAGTGGTGCATCTGGGTACGGTAATTTATTTGCTGTATTTTCAGTTTGGCCGTCCACCGATTGGTGGGTCGACACAGGTGCAGGTGTTCATGTGTGTGCTGACATTTCATTGTTTTCTTCTTACCAGGCCACAGGTCACGGGTCCGTACTGATGGGGAATGGCGCGAGTGCTTCTGTTCTTGGTGTTGGCACGGTCGATCTGAAGTTTACTTCGGGAAGGATCGTGCAGCTGAAGAACGTGCAGCATGTCCCCGCCATCAAGAAGAACCTCGTTAGTGGCTCCCTTCTATGTAGAGAAGGGTTTAAGTTGGTATTCGAGTCTAATAAATTAGTTGTTATGAAATATGGACTATTTGTTGGAAAGGGTTATGAATGCGGAGACATGTTCCGCCTTTCTCTTGCAGATCTATGTAATAAAGTCGTGAACAATATTCATTTGAGTGTTAATGAATCTGAAGTCTGGCATTCACGTCTTTGTCACATTAGTTTCGGCGTTATGACGTGGCTAGCAAAATCAAATTTAATCCTGAGTTTCACTTTAGCCAAAGGTTCTAAGTGCCATTCGTGTGTGCAATCTAAGCAACCTCGCAAGCCTCACAAGGCAGCAGAGGAGAGACACTTGGCACACTGGAACTCATACATTCTGATCTTTGTGAGATGAATGGTGTGTTGACTAAAGGTGGAAAGAAATATTTCATGACTTTGATAGATGATTCCACTAGATATTGTTATGTGTATCTGTTAAATACTAAAGATGAGGCTCTACACTACTTCAAAATCTATAAGGCAGAAGTTGAGAATCAACTTGAAAAGAAAATTAAACGAGTCCGGTCATATCGTGGTGGAGAGTACTTCTCGAAAGAGTTTGATGCCTTTTGTGCGGAACACGACATTATTCACGAGAGGATGCCTCCCTACTCACCCTAGTCAAACGGGGTTGCAGAGCGGAAAACCGTACTCTAACTGATTTGGTTAACGCCATGTTAGATACATCGGGTTTATCCAAGGCATGGTGAGGGGAGGCTATAATGACACCATGTCATGTCCTGAATAAAGTTCCGACAAAGGATAACGAGATCACTCCTTATGAGAAGTAGACCAAGAGAAGGACAACACTCTCGTACTTACGTACTTGGGGCTGCTTGGCGAAAGTTAATGTGCCGATCCCCAAAAAGCGTAAGCTTGGACCAAAGACTGTGGACTGTGTTAATTTGGGCTACGCTATGAATAGTGTTGGCTATAGGTTTCTAGTAGTGAAATCTGAGGTACCTGACATGAAGGTCGGTACAATTATGGAGTCTAAGGATGCTACATTCTTTGAGGACATTTTCCCCATGAGAGATGTACAAAGCACTTCTAGACAGGAATCTGAGGAGACTCCTGAACCTGCCATTCCGATGGAATATTATAAACAAACACATGATGAAAATCCTGAGGAGGATAATGAGGAAACCCTTGGTAGGGGCAAGAGACAAAGGACTGTAAAGACCTTTGGTGATGATTTCTTCATATACCCCATGGAGGATAATCCCACTTCTATTTCAGAAGCGTATGCATCTCCAGAAGCTGACTACTGGAAGGATGCGGTCCGTAGCGAGATGGATTCCATCATGGCTAACGGGACTTGGGAGCTTACTGAACGTCCTTATGGTTGCAAACCATTGGGATGTAAGTGGGTGTTCAATAAGAAGCTTAGGCCCGACGGTACGATAGAAAAGTACAAGGCTAGGCTTGTGGCCAAGGGCTACGCCCAGAAAGAAGAAGAAGATTTCTTCGACACTTATTCACCTATGGCCAGACTGACCACCATTCGAGTATTACTCTCATTGGCGGCCTCGCATGGTCTTCTCATTCATCAGATGGATGTTAAGACGGCTTTCCTGAACGGAGAGCTAAAGGAGGAAATCTATATGCAACAACCTGATGGCTTTGTGATAGATGGTCAGGAAGGAAAGGTGTGTAAGTTGGTGAAATCTTTGTATGGCCTGAGACAAGCGCCTAAGCAATGGCATGATAAGTTTAATGAAACGTTGATATCTGTTGGCTTTGTTGTTAATGAGGCCGACAAATGTGTATACTATCGCTATGGTGGGGGCGAAGGAGTTATACTGTGTTTGTATGTTGATGACATACTGATATTTGGGACTAATCTCAAGTTGATCGAGGAGGTTAAGACTTTCCTATCTCAGAACTTTGAGATGAAGGACCTTGGAGTGGCTGATGTTATCTTGAACATCAAGCTATTGAGAGATGATGAGGGTGGGATTACACTTCTGCAATCCCATTATGTCGAGAAGGTGTTGAGTCGCTTTGGATATTCGGACTGTAAACCATCTCAAACACCATATAATTCTAGTGTGCTAATTCGAAAGTCTAAAGGCACAGCTATAGATCAATTGAGATACTCTCAGATTGTTGGTTGACTCCAGTATCTAGCGAGCGCAACGAGGCCTGACATCGCATTTGCTATCAGCAAACTGAGCCGATTTGTTTCCAAACCGGGTGATGTACATTGGCATGCTCTTGAGAGAGTTATGCGCTATCTGAAAGGTACTATGAACTATGGACTTCACTATACCGGATACCCGTCGGTACTTGAAGGGTATAATGATGCGAATTGGATCTCTGATGCTGATGAGATGAAGGCCACAACTGGGTATATGTTTACTCTTGGAGGTGGTGCTGTTTCCTGGAAGTCTTGCAAGCAAACGATCTTAACAAGATCGACAATGGAAGCAAAATTAACAGCATTAGACACATCGGGTGGCGAAGCAGAATGGCTTCGAGATCTGTTGATGGACTTGCCAGTGGTTGAGAAGCCGGTTCCGGCCATCCTTATGAACTGCGACAATCAAACAGTTATTGTCAAGGTGAAGAGTTCAAAGGACAACATGAAGTCCAACAAACACATAAGAATGAGATTGAAAGCTATCAGAAAATTGAGAAACTCCGGAGTGATAGCGTTGGATTATATCCAAACAGCTAAGAATCTGGCAGATCCCTTCACTAAACGGCTATCACGTGTTGTGATAGATAACGCATCAAGGGAGATGGGTATGAGATCCACATGAGTTGCCATGGTAGTAACCCAACCTATGTGATCGGAGATCCTGTGAAGTAGGACCTGGGAAAACAAGCCAGCGGTGAACTGAGGAGAGTAACTTTACTAACCCACTCCGTTGGAGATGCAATACTCTCGGAAACTGTATGGAAGGATGACTACTGTCTTAATGTGTCCCAAGGCTTATATGTATAAGCAAGATGCTATCCTACAGAGCGATCTTTGGAGGAACACACCTATATGAGCCCGACTGCTAGTCACAGTCTATGAGATTGGGGTGATCTCTAGCAAGCTCATGAACAGGCCAGGAGTGTGACTAATATGCTCCACCCGAGGGGTCGTCCTTCGGCAGCCTCGTATCAGTGAGACTTGTGGTGAAACTTCTTGACGCCAAACTGACAATTCAAGGCATAGTCCATTGTTCAATTGTGAAGGAGTGTAACTACTTGGTCTAGGTGGAGCTCAACCTTAATCGGTCTCCACTGAGATGCTGGTATATCAAAACAGCGTTTGGAACAAAGGACAAGTGGGCCCCTGAGATCTGGTGGGGGATTGTTGAAATATGAGATGGGCCTAGAGCCCATATGACAATTTCAGATTTAATCTCTAAGGGCCCATGTAGGTGGCATGACAAGGTGGTGGGAAGTTTAGTCCCACCCCGGAAGTGGAAGGAGAGTTGGAGTGGTTTATAAGGGATTCTTTCCCTCATGTTATTGGAGGTTGAGAAGAAAAGAAGCCCTCGCGCACTCCTCCTCCTCCGCTCGCCTCGCCTCGTCACGACGCGCCGCGCCGCGCCGCGGGATTGAGCCGAGCCGAGCTCACTCCTATGCGCTTCTTTTTGCCGGTCAGGAACGGAGAGTCTTTGACAGGTAGAGCCACGATCTAAGACGTCGGATCATGGGCTACCGACTTGGACGTGGGTTCAGCCCACGTCTCTCCACGCTATATGTGGGGCGCTGCCTACCCTAGCCACCGCAAAAACAGAACGCATCTCCATCTCCGCCTCCGCGCCCACGTTGTTCCTCTGCTGCTGCTGCCGCCGGCGACTCCGTCCCGTTCACCGCGTACACGGTTGACGGGAGAGCAGGCCTCCGAAACCCCGCCCCTCCGGATGCTGTACGGGAGAGGGGCGATTAGGTTTTTGGGTAGTGACTACGCGACTGCTCGCTTTTGTTCATCTACGTCCGCATCACCTTCGTCATCACCATGTCGACCGACGCCGACCGTGCCGCTGCTGAGAAGGCCGAGGCCGACAAGAAGGCCACTGAGGATGCCGCGGCTGCTGCCACCGCCACCGCCGCCGCGTGGCCGATTGGAGGGTATACATCGTTTATCCCTCTCGTGTTTTTTTCTGTTGTAGCAGTACTAGCAATATGCATAGATGTTTCTACTATGTGCGTAGTACATGCTCTGTTAGATCGTAATCAGTGTGTTATCAATGCTGTCCATGTCATGCTCATGATTCATTCATGGATTAATTTAATCAAAAAACTGCCTATTTACTCATCAAATTCAAGCGGTGACTTTCATAAGGCAATTACGCTAGAGCTCTAAAGTCGACTCACACTAGGGGAATTCTGCAAAGAGGAGAAAACAGTAGTATGTTTCCATGGAGTTCATCATGATTAATGACAAATTGATAATAACTAATCCCTCCATCCCATCCTATAATATAAGAGCGTTTTTTATACTACACTAGTAGGACAGAGGGAGTAGATCTTAGTTATATGGTGCGGCCTCACCTGGATCGCTTCAACTACCAAACAGAACTAAAGAATGAACCTTGCTTCAATTAATAGAAACCACTTCAAGAAACAATGGTAGTTGGAGGCAAATGCCTTTCTTTTGAAATTGGATATTTGTACCTTCATGAGAATCAGGAAACAGTAGAACATGCAACAAAAATTAACACCGCATGTACCCAAACTACAAGCTGAAGAAAAATTGCAAGAGGCTAGATACCAAGGTCGCAGCTATGCTTGCGTTGTGGCAGATGCCACAGTACGCGGATGCAATTTCTGTTGACCAGCTCGATACCACATAGAACTGCTACCTAACTAAGGTCAACGAGGCAGCAGAAGATATGTAAAATTTAATAATGAAGTCTCTGTAATTTTATTTCACTAGTTAAAAACAATCGAACACATTACAAAAAACTTTTGGAATATGCGGTGTAATTTAATAATGAAGTCTCTATAATTTTATTTCACTAGTTAAACTTTTGGAACACCAGTGGCTCTAACATAGTGATTTTTGGCAGAAACTTTTGGAAAAACTTACTACAACTACTATTGTTCTCAAGTGAAAGAGCACACTGAATAGGTATGGACATATCATGGCAAGGCATAGTTAAGGATAATGCCATCATCCGGATCACGTTTTACACTTAAATGCTTATGTAATTCGGTTTTACAAGACATCTTTTTTGGATCAATAAACATGTACACGGTTAATACGAGCTAACTAAAGCCCATGTATTTTCGGTCATATGACGTGTTGATTCCAGAATGGTTAGTTTTGCTAAGCATACCTAATGTCGCCATTGGAGTGTCCAAAACTGAAATGCATAGTGCTAATGGAAATAGTACAGTACATGTTAAACTCAAACTCGGAAGAGAATGGGTGTGTCTTCCTTGAGAGGCAAAACCTAGACATGCCCATGCAAATGTGATGATGTCACCTGTTCTCGATTTACTGTAATGTGATAGCCTGGCTTATTAGGGATGATAGACTACTCATATCAATAAGGAATTCCTTCTTTTCCGAAAGTCCATTCGGACATAACTCCAAAGTTAAGCGTGCTCAGCTTGGAGTAGTTTCAGGATGGGTGACCGACCGGGAAGTTGCTCCCGGATGCGCACGAGTGAGGACAAAGTGTGCAGAAAAGACTAGTATTGATCTGTGGGGCCAGTCTAGATCCCGCCTGGAGTAACGACCACCGGCGGGAGTGTCTGAGGCGTTACAAGTTGGTATCAGAGCCGACCCTCGCGGTTACACGGATGTTTGCGGACAGGTGTTCATGACGTTTGTGACCCGTCGTGGCACACGGCATGGCACATGTACCGGACTGGACGCACGGACGTTTGTGCCAAGAGGGAACGTTCCTGTGGCCCGACGAGGACGTCGGTTCCTCTGAGTGGGGGTGTATGTGATAGCCTGGCTTATTAGGGATGATAGACTACTCATATCAATAAAGAATTCCTTTTTCGGAAGCCCATTTGGACAGAACTCCAAAGTTAAGCATGCTCAACTTGGAGTAGTTTCAGGATGGGTGACCAACCGGGAAGTTGCTCCCGAGTGCGCACGAGTGAGGACAAAGTGTGCAGAAAAGACTAGTATTGATCTGTGGGGCCAGTCTAGATCCCGCCAGGAGTAACGACCACCGGCGGGAGTGTCTGGGGCGTTACATGTAAACTACTAGCAACAGTATCAGTCTATGTTTCTTTTAAAAAAACATCAATTGGTGAGATTTGCCCTGTTTCATTAATGGATCTTCTAAGAAGGCAAGTGTGGCAGCTTTATTATGGTAATTATTGATCCTACTAATCAGTGGGGTTACATTTTCAAAAGAAGATAAAAAAATAGGAGCTAGAAATCAGTAACAAAAACACATAAGTGTCAACCGAACCAAAACTTGCAAAATCATCTTGCTCTTCCCGGTTCCTGTATCCATGAACAAGGTCAGTAGTTGCTAAAACAAGAAGGACGTACAAACAGGATTAGGATCTCTCAATAGTTAAACTAATCCTTGAGTAAAATTGTTTTAGAAAATTACTTGACAGATTTACAAGGGCAACCTACTTTTTATCATTGTTAGGTTCAAATTATTTTTTGCAGCTTCTCTATTAGTCTCATACAAGCTAAGTTTCACAAAAGTTTCTCTTTCTCCAGCCCTATATTATGTGCCACCTCTGCAGCTTGGATATCAAATTCTGAACAAAAGGTTTGACATCTCTGCAGCTTTACAACAAAGGACAGTATATACTTAAAAGTTTGAATTGATTAGTATCTACAAAGGAAAGGCGCTAAGCATCATACCTACCCATTGCCTTAGTTGCTATGACCGTTCTTGACTATATATATGCTAATTAGATTTGGACGGTGTAAAAAACAAACCATGAGGTAATCACACTGATATCATGCATATTTCTCTGTAAATTTTGGACCATTAAGTTCGTGCACCTTTTCATACAGAGACATGGGGTTTAATTTTCTTCTGTTATCAAATGGGTAGTGAAAAACTAGCAAACAACAACTAATTCTATGAGTAAATCATCCTCCGTCGTAGCAGCTACTAATTACTAGTAAGTGACTCTGCATCATGTTTGACTAATCACCCTTTTTAGAACAACACACTTAATTTCTTTCTCTTGTGTAGCAAACAGAGAGCCTACAATGGAATAGGAGCTTCCTCCTGGGGTATAATTTTACATGGTTGAGCCGGTCATCACTTGGTCGATCGACCAGGGTGAAGAATAAGTCTTCAACCTGGGTCCTTAATAGAGTTTGTATATATAAAATGGATTATGTTAACCTCTGAGTCCTTCATTTTCCATGCACGTGGGATTTCCCATGATTTATGCAGGGGCTAAACTATTGCTTTTGGGTCACTATCATACTGTTGAGCACTAGAATCATTTTGACCCTGTGTAATGTAAATATACACAATAATCCTAGCCCCTGCCTTCGGTCCTCAGTTTCACAGGAAGAAATTCATCTTATGACTGTATAAGAAAATTCAGTACATACTAATAAAGCAAATTTCACTCCCCAACTAAGATTTTTAATGAGGCCATCTTCGATAGTGATGCTATCAAGCATAATCAAATATTCACAATAATAGCAGGCAACCAACAAGTTGCACCATCAAAATGCATTTTTGGAACTACAATAAGGCGCAGAGAAATATGAACTAGGGAGTGGAAATTCTGCTCTTCAACTACAAAGGGTTAACAGTTAGTACTTAATAGCATCTAAGGCCTAATATAAAGGCTTGTGTGACTGACAAGTAAGAACAACCAATCAAAAAATATATTATTTTACTACAGAACCTAAATACTGTACAAGGAACATCTTATCTCTCATGTGAAGGAGACCCTATGCACAGAAGGTTAGACAAATTAAGTTTATATCACCGGAAGTAAAAGGAATGCACCTTTAGTTAAATGGGGGTGTTATGGCGCTGCTAGAAGGAGGCGCGAGAGGGCCGGCCGGGGGCCTTTTTGCCCACGGCCGGGCAAGAGGAAAGGGATTTCCTTCTTAATTCTTGCTTGATTAGATTGATACATCTCCTCTCTTTATATAGAGAGGTTTACTTGACTTCCAAGCAAGGCTTTATTTCACCCCTAAGCAAGCGACCCTTATCTCTAATTAACCCTAAGACTAACGGGCTATACCGCCAGACCAGGCCCATTAGGCCCATTACGTACTCTAACACTACACCCCACCTGGACATGCAGCTTGTCCTCGAGCTGCAGCCTAACCAACCTATAACCATGACTCGACGCAACACAAACCTAACACCTAAAAACAAGCCTTTTACATCTCGGCCTGTGTTATTACTCTCAACCTGAAATGGACCGGGACGCTTTATTTTGGACCCCTTAACAAAAAGTGGACACCATCCGCACGTCGAATGTGCACGTGTACAGCCACCTGGATCCCATGGACACCACCTAGACAAAAGGAGTGCATGTGTATAGCTGTTGGTCTACACCGCACAGGGAAGAGTGGAGGGCTTGCAATGGAGAATGACGAGGAGGGGTGCGGCCCCCCAACCGCCGATGTCGCAAACTTTGAGGTCGCTGCCCGCGGGGAAAACAGCATGCCCGCCGCCCGTGGGGGAAACCGCATGCCCAAGATCCCCGATGCAGCGGACGAGATCGAGGTCCTTTGCACAGCGAAGGGCAATTTGGAGGAGCGGCAGCTGCAGACCACGCATCTCCCGCACACGCCGACGCACTAGGAGGCCGCGCGAAGCAGCCTGCAGCCTCACCGCCGCCGACACGTGGCGGGCAGAGATCCAAGATGGAAGCGGTAACGGTGAGGGCGGGAACCGAACCTGGTGGATCGGGACTCCCGCCGGCGCAGGCGATGCGGGGCCGGAGCTGACTGGCGATGGCTGCCGCAGCTGCAGCGACTGCTGCGGTGTCGCGCCGGGCGCGGCGGAGGCCGCCATGAGCGGCGGCTGCGACTGCAGCCAGGGCGGGGTGGTGGTGGCGGTGGATGGCAGCTGCAGCGGCCCGGCGAGAGCGGCGGAGGCCGCCTGGTGCGGCGGCTGCCACGGCAGCCACGGTGGCGCGGCGGAGGCCGCCTGGTGCGGCGGCATGGTGCAGGCCGCCAGGAGTGGCGGCTGCCACTGCAGCCAGGGCGGGGCGGTGGTGGCGCTGGATGGCAGCTGCAACAGCTGCTACAGCAGCCTGGCGAGCGCGGCGGAGGCCGCCTGGTGCGGCGGTTGCCACAGCGGCACGGTGGCGGCAATGGGCAGCGCAGCCGGGTGTGGCCGTAGGACCCGTCCAAGATCAGGCGGATCTCCTGGACCGCCTGGGTTAGGTCCCGCAGCGCCCGGACACCTCCCTCGGGGTGAGGACAGCGGGGGCGGGCGCGACGAAGAACAGCGGGAGAGACGGGTTGGGCGGCGGTGAAGACATGATCGAACCAAAGCTAGCTGACAACAAATTGTTATGGCGCTGCTAGAAGGGGCGCGAGAGGGCCGGCCGGGGGCCTTTTTGCCCACGGCCGGGCAAGAGGGAAGGGATTTCCTTCTTAATTCTTGCTTGATTAGATTGATACATCTCCTCTCTTTATATAGAGAGGTTTACTTGACTCCCAAGCAAGGCTTTACTTCACCCCTAAGCAAGCGACCCTTATCTCTAATTAACCCTAAGACTAACGGGCTATACCGCCAGACCAGGCCCATTAGGCCCATTACGTACTCTAACAGGGGGATATCTGAAAAGCCTGCCTTACAGGAAGATTCAAAAGAATTATCAGGAAACCTTGATTTAAATCTTTTTAACTTGCTGATTGCTGGACTATCAAGGAGAACAAAGGAGAAGAGGGTCAACCAAAAATGGAAATAACTCCTCTTGGTTTGTGGGTTGGTTCAACCAAAAAAAGCAAATATTAACAGCCGTTCTCATTGCAATGGAAATAACTCTAACTGTAAACAGGTACCAGGAGCCAAGCATTGACAGCATGCACACAGACCAACATTTGAATTACTCATGTCATCAGATGGATAATCACAATAATTTTACTTATGCAGTTGGTTGAAGAGAGAATGGCAGGTTACTTCCATACACAAACTAATGGAGCCTAGCTATAACCATATGATCACTCAGCAAAATAACACATTCCCATCTAGTTTATTCTATAGAAATTAACAGGAAATAACCTGAATGAATAATGGGTGAGCGTCAGTATGACACTCTGTAGTTCAAATAAATCTAACTCGAATTCTGTGATTATCTAGCTAGTGGCAACTAAACAAAAGAAATTACGTGATGCATTGTATCTGGAATTCTGGTGTGAGAAGAGATTTGGGAGCATTACTGAAGAATACACACGTAATGAAATTAGATCCTTGCCAGAATCTCATACCAGCCTGGCCTGACGGTAGAGGATGGAACTGCAGCAAGGAGGGCTAGTAAAGGACTTGTGGGGCTGGATGCAGGTCTTCCACCGGTAGGAAAATGCCCAAATCCTCTGCAGTAGATTTCACACGCTGCTGCCCACCGCCAAATAACCTCAGGGCAGAAGCGGTGGCAGTGGAGACGCTGTAACTTGTCGTCGTGAAGCCGAGACGTCGATTCCTCCATGGCTGAAAGCCAATGCCGACGAGGGCGCCCAACGCGAAATCGCCCGCTCGCCGCCGAAACTGCTCAGCCCTCGCCTCCGATCTTGATACTGCTGGTAATGGAGCCCACGTTTTCCAGAAACTGCGGGGAGGGGGTAGGACTAGCTCGCAATACCTGCACCAAAAAAATTCATGCACAAATCAGAATATATGTGTACTGAAAGTTGAAAGAGATTCAAGCTACCAAATGAAAAGCATCGATAAAATAACTCAGGATGTTGCAATCAGCTGACATTATACTGCAACCTAGTGCTGCTGCTCACCATGAGACCTGTACTGAACCATGAAACAAAAAGAATGTGCGACCTGACATTATACTACAGTTTCTTGTGACCGGCAGATTAGGAATGCCGAGCATAAAAATATGGTGGATATAATGATAAATTGAATGACTGGAGCTAGCAAGAAGGGTCGTGGAATATGCATGTGCGACCTGAAAGTAGTTGTCATTTGTAAGACCACCCCTCAGTGTTCTGGTATGCATGTGCGACCTGGACATTGTTATGACGCTAAACATATTTTTCTTGTTAAAAAGATGAGTGGTTCCACAACTCTTGTATATTTATTTGAGTGGATGTCAATATTTTTTTAAATGAGACCAACCCAAGGGCTAACCCACGTTGGTATTTTTTATAGGAGAAAGTCCGCGAGCACCATGCGTCAAAGCTGGGGCTCGAACTCGGGTGAGGCTGGCAGCTACCCCAGCTACCCAGCCAACGGGTCGACGCCCCGTCCTCGATGTCAATAATTTAGATAGTCACTGTCTGGGAATAAGGCAGCTCAAATCATTAGTAAAATGTAGTAGCACAACTGATAAAAAATGCATTAAAACATCTCTGTAAAAGAATCAGAATCTGTTGTTCAAAGATATGGAATCTACTTAAAAGATAATCTTGGCTCTTGTAGATTGATTGAGGAGAGTAGTCATTAGAGCTCTACCCTGACATAGTGAACTACTTAGTTCTGTATCATATAGCAAAATCTAGGCATAATAGTCAGGCTACAAAACAACTATGAGGTGCACCAACTTCTTTTTGGAAAATACAAATACCCACTAAAGAACAACGAAGTTGCACTCGGCCAGCAGGGCATTTAACGGAAATGCATTGGCTAATGCCAATGATGTCTGTTTGTTACCTAGGATAGCCATGAAATTGTTAATCGTATGAAAGTACAGGGATGCAAAGAAACCATGATCATTCTACAATGGTGGAAGCAAGTTATTATGTTTCAAGAAATCCTACAGAAAAGAAGCAATGTAAAAAGGGGAAACAGCTAGGCACACACTAAGAAACTGACGAACAATATCTATTCAACTAAACATCTACACCTGATGAAATCAATGTCCTTGCGGAGGGCCCTATACAATTGGAACAGATTTTTTTTTCAAAAACAGTGCCCCTCTGTTATGACCATACTCTAGCAGATTAATTTAATACAATCTCGCTACTTGTGCTTTCTGATGCCTTGTGGCATTGCTAATGAAAATACCTTGCGAACCCATTTAAAGGAATTTGTACACTTTTGTTGATTTGGCAAAAGGAACATACTGTAATAACCAGGACAAGCACCTCTACAGAAGTTGGCATTAGAATAAGCTTAATGACCTTTCGGAATAACCTCTGTGGTACAAAAAGAGCTACCCTGCAATTACAGTCAACAGTTAATGGCTTCATTTTTAGGGGAGCAAGGAAAATAGGGAGCACAGATGAAAATGCTCATACAGGAAGATCGTCATCCATGGGGAGTGGGAAAGTGTTCTGCACTTGGAGAGCAAAGCCTGCAAAAATGTATAGAAAGAACATGAACTATTGACCTGTTGCCATGTCGTCGGCAGAGGCCATCGCCATGACCGAGTAAAAAAATATAGCCTATCCCAGCTTGACTGGATATATAGATTCCCAAGGAAAATTACAAGCCTATACTATACTAATATAGTGAATATCAAGATTCTTAGGAGAAATGTGTAACCTAAAATACTACTCCCTCCGTTCCGAATTACTTGTCGCAGGTATGGATGTATCTAGTTGTATTGTAGTTCTAGATACATCCATTTCTGCGACGAGTAATTTGGAACGGAGGGAGTAAAAAGGAATCATCATAGCCCATTCCAAAACGACTGCATATACATACAAAGATTTTCAGGAGTAGATATGATTCTAGCATATGTTCAAACCAGGAATACAAATAGTGAAAATGTTTAACCTAAAATTTGCTCTAAAACCTGACATATGTTTATTTTACAAATAGTAAAACATAAACATAAGCATTCCTTTTAGCATAAAAGAGGATCGAAACAGTTAAAGAAAGAACCACCTTTTTTGGTCAAACCATTCCTTTTCTGGGAACCTTTGTTAGGCAAGCCTTGTGGCATCTGTAACCCTGAAACCACACATAACTCCCCATCAGAAAATTGAAGTTTCAAGCTCCTATAAAGGGGCATTTGCATTCCTAACATACCCAGCAAAAATAATCAATCGTGCAATCAAGATATGTAGGTAAACAAATGAAAGAAAGCTCTTCACTGCAAATCTCATCTAACTTTGTCGTATTCTCTTCTCTCCCTCATGTAGTCATGTTTATAGCATTAAAATGAGAGAACAAATGTTAACAAGAGGGAGAAAAATCACCTTGATCTTCTTCAGTTCTTCTTGATGTACTCACTGAAGTGAGATTGGTACTTATTAGGTTCCTCATCAGCTATTGACTGAAATAGGGTAGGGCAGAAGTTAAAACGAGATTCAGTAAGCTGCTTCAGAAATAAGAACAAAGTACACTGCTTTAGGATACTTTATATGGGTGAATCAGGCCCAGATATATCTTCCAGAAAGAATTCATGTATACAACAATGATAGCCCTAGGGAATGAAGAAATGGCATTATAATACCATGAGGGCAATGGATCGAACTCACCTTCATGTAGTCAGCAACATGACCTTCATAGATGTATTTGAGATGAATCTCAACGCCCAGCTGTTTCTTATCCTTATTGAAGCCAGCAATTCTCTTGTCACTGTGCGGAAGATCAAGACCACCATCCAAAGCTCCCTGCAGTAGCCAACAGATTGAGCGGGTCTCAAACGGATAAACTGTATACTTCCTAATTCAATAGCTTAGAACCCCCCAAATATAGAATAAAAGAAACACACCTATGACAGGCAATAAATGTAGTCCAAGATTAGGCATACTTCAGGTCCATTGTAAGTAAGCTATATATTTTTCTTGGCTTTCCATGTTTACCAACTAAATCCTTTAAAATGTCTATAATTTAGATTTCTAACCTATCCAACAAAATTATCAATCGTGCATTCAAGATCTGTAGGTAAACAAAATAAAGGAGACTTTTCACCACAAATCATAGCATCAGAATAAGATAAAAAAGTTTAAAAAAGTGACAAAACAAAAGAAAATTAAAGCATTACAGCAGCAGCTCACCATGGCAATCCTGGAAAGCAAAGACTTGTCAGTGTAGAAGAGGTGTGTGAAACCCTCTCTGCCTGGTCTTCCTACTCTTCCTCGCGACTGCAGATGAAAAGAAAAACAGTGAACTTGAGGTCCAGATCTCAGATTCATACATCCAATTTTTTTGCCAAAAAAGGCAAAGTAAAAATCTGAGAACTAAAACCAACTGATACAGCTGTAGGAGCCCAAATAGTTCTGCATACAAGAATCTTTATTTCCCTATAAGAAAACTTCTTCATACCAAGTTGTATATTCTTTGACACTTTCAGTGGGAAAAGTATTTAGCAATAAAATTGATCATTGAAGCTAAAGCACCATTCACCTATGCAACAAGAACATAAATTAGTATCAGAGTTCTAACATCAAATGTAGGTGTAGTCCGTAGATAGGCTAACTACCTGGAATACCTAGCAATTTAAAATATATGCTTGAATGAAGCTGCAGAATGAGACAGAAAGGGGAGACCAGAGTGAGAGAGGGGGGAGAGAGGAGGTGAAGGCAAACCTGAACCGCCTCGGCATCCTTGCTCCTGCTCCTGCTGTGCCGGGAAGGAGAGGGTTGCAGGGCGCAGGAGATGCGTGGAGTCGCCATTGCGCACGAACCCCCGCACCACCACACTACACATGCTCCTCAAGGAAGAAGCGGAGCGCCGCCAAACTAACTCTCATAATCCACCATAAAATTTGATCCAAGATCACAGTCAGATAACTAAATCCAAATTGTTTCAAACTAATTAAATATTTGTTTATCCACCAATATTATAATCACCATGCGCATCTATTAGACCTAAAATCTCATAACCCATCAAACATCTTTGATTATCTTCTCAAGACACAATCACCTAACTAAATCCAACTAAAATCTCATGAATCACGAAGAAATTTGGTTCAATATCACAATCACCTAACTAAATGCAAATTGCCCAAGATTAATTAATACACCGAACATCTTTGACAATCTCCTCAAGATTACAATCAACTAACTAATCCATCAAAATTCTTATAATCCACCATAAAATTTGGTTCAAAATCACAATCACCTAACTAATCCAAAATTTTCCAAGTTTATTAAAAAATTATTTATTCACCAATATAATACCCAACATGCTCACCTACTAGACCTAAATTCGCGTAATCCACCGAACGTCTTTTACTAGCTCGTCAAGATCCAGATCACCTAACTAAATCCAAATTGTTCCAAACTAAATTAAATATATGCTTATCCACCAATATAGTAATCACCATGCTCATCCACTAGACCTAAAATCTCATAATCCACCAAACATATTTGATTATCATCTCAAGACACAATCACCTAATTAAATCCAACTAAAATCCCAAATAATAGAGAAATTTGGTTCAATATCGCAATCACCTAAATATATTCAAATTGTTCAAGATTAATTTATCCACCGAACATCTCTGACTATCTTCTCAAGATCATAATCAACTAAATCCATTGCAAATCTCCACCATGAAATTTGTACTAGATCACAATCGCCTAACTAAATCCAAATTGCTCCATGTTTACTAAAGACCCATTTATCCACCAATATAATAATCAACATGCTCACCTACTAGACCTAAATTCACATAATCCACCAAAAATCTTTTACTAGCTCGTCAAAATCACAATCACCTAACCAAATCCAACCAAAACCTTATAATCCACCGTAAAATTAAGTTAAAGGATCACAATCACCTAACTAAATCCAAATTGCAAACTAAATTAAATATCAGTTTATCTGTTTATCCACCAATACAATAATCACCATGCTCATATATTAGACCTAAAATCTCATAATCCACCAAACATCTTTGACTATCTTCTCAAGACACAATCGCCTAACTAAATCCAACTAAAATCTCATAATCATAGAGAAATTTGGTTCAATATCACAATCACCTAACTAAATCTAAATTGTTCCAAACTAAATTAAATATTTGTTTATCCACCAATATAATAATCGCCATGCTCATCTACTAGACCTAAAATCTCATAATCCACGGAACATCCTTGACTATCTTCTGAAGACACAATCATCTAACTAAATCCAACTAAGATATCATAAATCACCGAGAAATTTGGTTCAATATCGCAATCACCTAAGTAAATCGAAAATATTCAAGATTAATTAATCCACCAAACATCTTTGACATCCCCCAAGATCACAATCTACTAACTAAATCTATTGAAAATCTCGTAATTCACCGTGAAATTTGTTCAAGATCACAATCGCCTAACTACATCCAAATTGTTTCATTTTTACTGAAGATCCATCTATCCACCAATATAATTACCACCATGCTCACTTACTAGACCTAAATTAATAATTCACCAAACATATTTGACTATCTTGTCAAGATCAGGCACCTAACTAAATCCAAAAAAACTCAAAATCCACCGTAAATTTGGTTGAAAAATAACAATTACCTAACTGAGTCAAAATTGTTCCAAACTAAAATAAATATTTGTTTATCTACCAATATAATAATCACCATTCCGATCTACTAAACCTAAAATCTCATAGACTAGCCAACATCTATGACAATATTCTCAAGACACAATCACCTAACTAAATCCACCTACAATCTCATAATCCAGCGTGAAATTCGGTTCAGTATCGCAACCACTTAACTAAATCCAAGTTGTTCAAGATTAATTAATCCACGAAACATCTTTGACTATCTATTGAAGATCACAATCAACTAACTAATCCATCAAAAAACTCATAATCCACCATGAAATTTGGTTCAAGGTCACAATCCTCTAACTAAATCCAAATTGTTTTAAATTTATTAAAGATTTATTTATCCATCAATATAATAATCAACATGCTCACCTACTAGACCTAAATTCACAATAATTCACCGAACATCTTTTACTAGCTCGTCAAAATCACATTCACCTAACTATATAATAATCACCATGCTCATCTACTAGACCTACAATCTCATGATCCACGAAACATCTCTGATTATCATCTCAAGACACAAATCACCTAACTAAATCCATATTCTTCAAGATTAATTAATACACCGAACATCTTTGACTATCTCCTCAAGATCACAATCAACTAAATCCATTCAAAAATCTCATAATTCACCATGAAATTTGTTCAAGATCACAATCGCCTAAGTAAATCCAAATTGCTCCATGTTTACTAAAATCACTACTTCCTTGAGATTGAGGTTTCTTCTACCTCTAATGGTTTCTTTATTTCCTAAGAGGAGTATGTCCAGGATCTTCTTGCTCGTGCTGCTCTTACTGATGAGCACACTGTTGAGACTACTATGGAGCTTAACATCCACCTTTGTGTCCACCTCCGCTCCCTGTAAGTCCGGATGGGCGTCTGTTGCCTGGTGGCGGGTTGCTATGTGTGCTATCTTGATCCCACATCCCGTATTCCCTTGCTGGGCGGCACAATGGCGAGCAAGAGCTCAGACAATCGACGCATACCTGAATTTTACCCACGGGACGCGCCTGAGAACACGACGCTACCTATCGTCAAGGCCAAGGGCGCACATTAGGAGAACGTGGGATGCTTAATCAAGTGCGTGACACAAATCCGCAAACAGGACAAGGACACCAAGCGGGATCAGCGGGGAACGGAGAGTGCACTGGCAAGTAGGATGCTGGATCAATGTCCATCTACTGCCATCACCCCCAGTCTCTCCGCTTCTCTTGTCGTGTTTACCAGTTATTTTCAGTAGTGGCATCATCGCCTTGAGTCACTCGTGTGGCCCTTATTTCTACCCACCAATATAATAATCAACATGCTCACCTGCTAGACCTAAATTCACATAATCCACCGAACATCTTTTACTAGCTCATCATCAAAATCACAATCACCTAACTTAATCCAACCAAAACCTTATAATCCACCGTAAAATTAGGTTAAAAGATCATCATCACCGAACTAAATCCAAATTGTTTCAAACTAATTTAATATTTGTTTATCCACCAATATAATAATCACCATGCTCATTTATTAGACCTATAATCTCATAACCCATCAAACATCTTTGATTATCTTCTGAAGACACAATCACCTAACTAAATCATACTCAAATCTCATAGATCACAGAGAAATTTAGTTCAATATCACAATCACCTAACTAAATCCAAATTGTTCAAGTTAATTAATAGATCGAATATCTTTGACTATCTCCTCAAGATCACAATCAACTAACTAATCCATCAAAAATCTCATAATCCACCATAAAATTGGTTCAAGATCACAATCGTTTAACTAAATCCAAATTTGTCCAAGTTTATAAAAAATATATTTATACACCAATATAATAATCAAGATGCTCACCTATTAGACCTAAATTCACATAATCTACCGAACATCCTTTACTAGCTCGTCAAGATCCCAATCACCTAACTAAATCTAATCAAAACCTCATAATCCACCCTAAAATTTGGTCAAAAATCACAATCACCAAACTAAATTCAAATTGTTCCAAACAATATTAAATATCTATTTATCCACCAATATAATAATTGCCATGCTCATCTACTAGACCTAAAATATCATAATCACCGAACATCTCCGACTATCTTTTGAAGACACAATCACCTAACTAAATCCAACTAAAATCTCATAAATCACCGAGAAATTTGGTTCAATATCACAATCACCTAACTAAATCCAAATTGTTCAAGATTAATTAATCCACCGACCATCTTTTACTATCTCCTCAAAATCGCAATCAACTAATCAAATCCAACTAAAATCTTGTAATCCACCATGAAATTTGGTTCAAGGTCACAATCGCCTAACTAAATTCAAATATCTTCAAGCTTATTAAAGATCCATTTATCCACCGATGTAATAGCCACCATGCTCGCTTACTAGACATATTAATCCATCAAACATCTTTAACTACCTTGTCAAGATCACAAGCACCTAACTAAATCCAACCAAAACCTCATAATCCATTGTAAAATTAGGTTAGAAGATCACAATCCCCTACCTAAATCCAAATTGATCCAAACTAAATTAAATATTTGTTTATCTACTAATATAGTAATCACCTTGCTCATTTACCATACCTAAAATCTCATAATCCACCGAACATTTTGACTATCTTCTCAAGACTCAATCACCTAACTAAATCCACCTAAAATCAAATAAATCACCGAGAAATTTGGTTCAATATCACACTCACCGAACTAAATCCAAATTGTTCCCGTCGATCACGTGGCGCCTACGGTGACTTCGTAAAATCTCAAGATGATATGCCGGCTTAGTCTCTCGAGGGTGCTCATAGGGGTAGGGTGTGCATGTGTGCGTTCATAGAGGTGAGTGTATGCACGTTTATATAACACTTGCGCTTGTACTGTGTTCAAAAAAATATTAATTAATCCACCAAACATCTTGGACTATCTCGTCAAGATCTCAATCAACTAATTAAATTCATTTTGACTATCTTCTCAAGACTCAATCACCTAACTAAATCCACCTAAAATCAAATAAATCACCGAAAATTTTGGTTCAATATCACACTCACCGAAATGAATCCATATTGTTCCCGTCGACTACGAGGCGCCTACGGTGACTTCGTAAAAATCTCAAGATGATATGCCGGCTTAGTCTCTCGGGGGTGCTCATAGGGGTAGGATGTGCGTGTGTGCGTTCATAGTGGTGAGTGCATGCATGTTTATATAGCACTTGTGCTTGTACTGTGTTCAAAAAAATATTAATTAATCCACCGAACATCTTGGATTATCTCCTCAAGATCTCAATCAACTAATTAAATTCATTTAAAATCTCATAATTCACCATGAAATTTGGTTCAAGATCATAATCGCCTAACTAAATCCAAATTACTCCAAGTTTACTAAAAATCCATTTATCCACCAATATAATAACCACCGTGCTCACTTACTAGACATAAATTCTGACATAATCCATCAAGCATCTTTGACTATCTCGTCAAGATCACAATGACCTAACTAAATCCAACCCAAACATCAAAATCCACCATGAATTTGGTTAAAAGATCACAATCATCTAATTAAAATCAAATTGTTTCAAACTAAATTAGAGGTCTATTTATCAACCAATATAATAGTCCCCATGCTCACATACTAGACCTAAAATCTTAAAATCCACCAAACACCTTTGACATCTTCTCAAGATCATAATAACATAATTAAATCCACCTAAAATCGTCGTGAAATTCAGTTCAATATCACAATAGCCTAACGAAATCTAAATTATTGAAGGATAATTAATCCATTGAATATCTTTGAGTATCTCCTCCGGATCACAATCAACTGACCAAATCCATCTAAAATATCGTAATTCACCATGAAATTTAGTTCAAGATCACAATCGCCTAACTAAATCCAAATTTTCTTAAGTTTGTTAAAATTTACTTATTCACCGATATAAGAACCACCATGCTCACCTACTAGACCTAAATTCACATAATCCACCAAACATCTTTTACTAGCTCGTCAAGATCACAATCACCGAACTAAATCCAACCAAAACCTCATAATCCACCGTGAAATTTGGTTTAACTAGAACCACCTAACTAAATCCTAAATGGTCCAAACAAAATTAATGATCTATTTATCCACCAGTATAATAATCACCATGCTCATCTACCATGCCTAAAATCTCATAATCAACCGAACATTTTACACTATCTTCTCAAGATTAAATCATGTAACTAAATCCACCTAAAATAATTCATCATGAAATATGGTTCAATATCACAATCACCTAACTAAATCCAAATTGTCCAAGATTAATTAATGCACCGAACATCTTTAACTATCTCCTCAAGATCACAATGAACTAAATAAATGCATCATAAACTTATAATCCACCATGAAATTTGGTTCAAGATTATAATCGCCTAACTAAATCCAAACTGCTTCAAGTTTATTGAAGATCCATTTATCCACCAATACAATAATCACCATGTTCATTTACTATACATAAATTTTTATAATCCACCAAACATCTTTGACTATCTCGTCAAAGTCACAACCACCTAACTAAATCTCCACTTCATCTCCATTTTATATAACCTTATTTTCAGAATCATACCATGGGCATTAGTGACACCCTTAGGTTTTTGTAGAACATTTATGAGTAACAAAGATTCTTCCCAAGTCCTATGATTTATGCGACTAGCATGGCTAAGCATTACTGTCAAACTTGCACATATGACCCACATTTATTTGTGACCACTACATGGTTAGGAAGGAGGGGTTATCAAAGGAGGGTGTCAATATCAAGCACATAGAGCATAGCTAAACCCTAGCTAATTTACTTAGCATAAGAATGTCAAAGGGGTGTCAATATCAAGCACATAGGGCATAGCTAAACCCTAGATAATTTACTTAATAGCAATACTAGTAAACAATACTTTATGCATGAAAAATAATTCTAAGTGTAATGCAAATATGGGTTCAACATGATCAAAGTAGGTTGCTTTCCTCGCTCAGCAATGTCTTCAATGGTACTGGTCACTCCTCTAACTTCCTTGAATCTTTCGAAAGATAATGATTTCTACTCATTGGAAAAATAAAATTAACACACAATCAATAAACAATATGTGCAAAGGGCTCCAAAATTTACAGAAGTAGTATCATTGGAAAGAGGAAACTTTAGATGAATTTTGGAAGTACCCTGGATTTTAGAAAAAGAGAAATGGTGTTGTGGGCCAAAGATGTACAGAAATAGCAAACAAAAATTTGATAGGACAAGACCAGGTATATGAAATCCAATCATATAATCCAAATACAAAATAGTTCCTTCTGTTTCGATATAGAAAGACCAGGTATGTTCCTGGATGTATGTATTATATTCAATGGTATACTCCAATGGTACACATGAGACTTTTATACCAAAACAGAGGGAGCAGTTCATAATTTCATCTTTCATCCATCAGCGTCAAGTATATTAACACTAGGTAGTAAAAAATCTGCCTCCGGGATTGATGTGTGCAGCCCTCAAAACTAGTTACTGACACTAATTTGGCCTTATGTCAAGATAATGATCAATAGACAGTATAGCCTGCGATATATGGATAGCACCACAAGCACCGGTATGATATGTGGTGAAGACGTATAGGGTATATAAACCTCCCAATGGAAGTATGGATTTGCCAGTATTTAACTATGATTGTTCAAAGATTTCTAGTATCTTCATTAGAGAGACTACACAGAGTATAGCAGCTAATAACAAAGAGACTGCGCAAATTACAAATATAATTTCAGATTTGTTGTGCGTCTCTGAACATCTCAGAAGCAAGCACACAATTGTATAAAGTATACAATCATGTCAAAGCCATACTGCTGCTGCTCCATGACCACCTTGTTTTACAAGACAACCCGTTGAGATAACGTTTTGGACACGTACATTTTCACAAGAATATAGGGTAGATCATAACTAAAGAGATGAGTTTCACAAGCAAACAATGGAAAAGGAAGGTCAAGTAGAGAAATATAAATCGAGACAAAAAATACAGTAACATAAAAAATTTGATAATTAAACCCACATAATTTTAACAACACTGCAAGAATGCAAAAACCAAACGAGTAAACTCCCAAGTAGCATACCTTCCATTTGGGATATTGTCGGGGACATACCCCGCGGTATGACCCGGCCGGAAGTATGACCCGGCCGGACATGGCGCTTCACCGTGACCCGCCGGAGGCCTGGAGACTCACGGGTCTGGCGGCTCACTGTCAGACGACTCACGAGCCTGACGACTCACGGATGACCCCGACGGCGGGTCAGATAGAAGACTAGGCCCAAGGCCCAGAAGGCCGGCTCACGTTTATGATGGGCCGACTTAAGAAGAAAGGGATGACGAATATTTCCTCTATGAGGAAGCAAGACCTGGACTTGTAATTAACTTGTAAGAGAAGATAGACTAGTCCTAGTCCTACTAGGACTCCACATGTAACCCGCCCCTCTAACTTATATAAGGAGGGGCAGGGCACCCCAAAGAGGGACGAGCAACAAGAAACAATCTCTAGGGCTAGACACAAAGAGCCGGCTTACCGGCGACTCTCTCATAAGCATAATGAGACCTAGCCACAAACAGCATGTAGGGTTATTACCGGATGATGTTTCCCGGGGCCCGAAGCTGTCTAAACCCTTGTCTTGTGCGTTGATCCGCCCTGCGTCTCTCATCCCAATCAAACCCTCTCAAGCTACTACATAGATGCGTTGGCCTCACGACTAAGTCCTTACACCTAGGACATCTGACGTGTTAATTCCTCGACAGTTGGCGCCCACTGTGGGGCCTGCGCACGGTGGTGTTGAGTTCTGGGAGGGATCTCTCCAGGGATCGAGAAGCTTGCAATTTTCTGGATGAGCCAGTTTGGAAGGATCTACATCGACTACATGTTCATCAGACAAGATTGAAGAAGAAGAAAAAAGTTGCCTTTCTAAGTTCGTCGCTCGAGATGGAAAAATTATGCGGCGAAACAAAGTTCTGTTCGGATCTGTTGTTGCTAATACTGCCAAGCATCGACCGAACAGACAAAAGTTTTACTGCAGCCGATATACACCGTGTGGTAACAATCCTTATACAGCACGCGCCAAACACATGCACGGCTGCCACAATGAAGAGTAACCACTAGAGATATTCAAAGGAGCCGCTGGCGTTGTTTAAAAAAAAGGGTGGCCACGTCCTGAGGATGTGATCGTGGACTAGTCAACCACCCACGAGATCAAGTCGCCCAGCCTCGTCACTCCGTCCTTGCCAGAGCCGCCTCGCCTCCAGGAGCCGCCCTCGCCGGAGCAGTTTCGCCGCCAAGCCACCGCCTCGGCTTCACCTCCAGTTGACCGAACCGCCCTTGCGCCTCGTCACTGCACCGCCGCCCGTGGCCGCTGCTCGTCTCGAAGCCGGCCCTACCTCTGCTTGCGAGCCATATCCGACCCAGAAGATGCGGGGATGGATTTCGCCTCGCCTCCTCGACCACGACCTGGAAACGGAGCCGGCCGCGACCAGGAGTCCTCCATGTTGGGACCCCCCTGAGTGCCCCTGCCTCTGCAGAGTCGTCTGCGCCTGCTGTGTGCAACCCGCTTTAAGCTGCCGGCCTATCGTCTCCTTCACTGGTGTTGCCTCTGAGCCGCCACAATGAGCTGCGCCCTTGCTTTAAGTCGCCGGCATGTTGAGTCGCCGCTTCGCGCCTGTCCGAGCTGCCGCGGGTTTGCTTCGGCCGGCACTGTAAACCGCCGCCGTCTCAAACATAGCAGCGCCCATCTGCTGTCTGCCTCAAGTTGCCCGAACGCCGTGGCCTCGTCTGCGAGCCGCTGCTCTCGGCACCTGAGTTCACCAGTGCTCTAAGCCCTCTCTGCCTCCGCCCGGTTTCACTATTGTAGGTTGCCTCGGCCCTGAGCCACTGCCCAATCCCTGAGCCGCTCCGCCTTGCCTGGCCTGCGCCGCCCTGCCGCCGGCGCTCCGCCTTAAGAACCATGGCTGGCGGGTCTCTAGCGGATTCCTGCAGGGTGTTGTACTATTTGCGAGAAGATAAGCAGTGCCAGGCGGGCAGTTGTTGTAGCCCGCTGGTTCGTCTGGTTCTAAGGTGGAATATTGATGCTACTCACAGGGCGTCATTCAGTCAGATTGATTTGGTGCTGATCCAGCGCCAGCACAATTATTACATTCACCCAAGGTATTCTATGGGTATGGACACCAGCGAAGAACCAAGGACCAAGGGGTTTTGTCTGAGTAAAAAACTGGAATGGTTTGATCTGCATGTCGAAGCTTGGTTTGCCTGTTTTTGCAGCCATCTGACAAAAATATCAGGTGCTATCTTCACGTTTATTTAATTAAAAACACCTTTTTCCTCCGACAAACAAACTACTCTGCTATGTGGTATTTTTTTGCAGGACCATTATTCATTACAACAGTGTCGCAAAGGGGCCTGCGCCAATATCATTTTTGCATTAGCTCGTCCGTGCTGTGCTGCTGGACGGATACATGCGCACGTCGCCGCCCCCGCTACATCAACACACGCGACTGACTCATCGTCCGCGCCCGCAGCCGAGTCGCTTACAACGCCGCTGCTGATTCTCTCGTCCGCACCGTCTTACAAACGCCGCTGCCGGCTCTCCCGTCTGCACCGGCTCACAAATGTTGCGGCCGCACCCGACTTTCTCGACCGCGCCGACTTACAATACCGCGGCTGACTCTCTCGTCCGCACTGGCTTACAATGCTGCGTCCGACTCATCTGTTGTCCGGGCGAATCCGGTGACATCCCTCTAACAAAGGTGGTGCCGTGGTGTGCCTCTGAAGTGTACGTCAGCACCATCACGCACCGGCGTCTGCGCCCGCTTACTAATGGAACAGGTGTGCGTAAGTCACCACCCGTGCAGCTTAATTTACATCAACCCGCCGGAGCCGCGTTGAGCCGCCCTTGCCTCTTTGAGCCGCCGTGGTATATTAAGTCACCGGTCTGCCCGAGCCGCCGGAACTATATTAAGTCGCTGGTCTGTCTGAGCTACCTCTGTCGTGATAAACGGGTCATCCGTCGTCCAAACAAATCAGGCAATTATTTATGACATATTATACCGCGGAGATGGAGGCATGCCAACATCTTTGGGCATAGGTGGTCATCGTTACTCAACGGACTCCCGCACCGGCTTACAATGCCGTGGCCATTCTCTCGCGACCGCGCCGGCTTACAACGCCGTGGCAGTCAACCGCGACCACGCCGGCTTACAACAAGGAGGACAACTTGCCCATCCGCACCGGCTTACAACGCCACAGCCGGTTCATCTGTCTGTGCCGCCTCAGATGTTGCGGTCGTCTTTTCCATCCGCCTCTCGCGGCCTGGTCTGCATCAACGCACCGAGCCGCACCTCTCTGCATGAGCTGTGTATTGAGTATGAGCAGGTCACTACTTGGGAAGCCCGGTTTTCTTCCAACAAATTGGAGGCAAATTATCATATGTTATCAGCCGCCGTCTGCACTGGATGGTTCAATGGGCAGGCGCACAAATCGCCGCCACTATAGTTCGGTTAACTTCAAACAGCCAGTTGGAAGGAACCATTGGCCGAGTTGCTGACACGGCTCATACGGGATCATTTATAACCCGCCACAGTCACTTTCAACCTTCTGTGGATTCACATCGCGCTATCAACGCCAATGATACACAGCTTCTGCTATGGTCAAATATGGGGAATCTCAAGCCAACTCCTTGAGTCGTCTTGAGACTCGGGGGCTACAATGACATGACTCAACAAATCGTGCCAGTTTCAGCAGGCTCAAGAATTCCGGGTCATTGGAGGAAAAAAATAACCCGGCCCTGGAGATTACTGCTCTATCGATGCAAATTTAAAGGCCGTCAGAAAAATATCCGGCTTAAAATAAAGATTCCGGTTTAAAATCCGGTTCAAGAGACATCTCTCTCCCGCAAAGCTTTGAAGCTCTCAAATCCGGTTCAAACATCCGGCTCCAGGTAAATTTGTCTCTTACAAAGCTTTTAAGCTCTCAAATCCGATTCAAAGTTCCGGTTCAAAAAGAATTAATCTCTTGCAAGATTTGAGTTCTCAGAAAAAATTAAAGGTTGCCAAAAAGAACTTGCTGCCATGATGCGCGGTTCAAACATAGGTATCCTGCCTTACGGCTTATCTTATTATGGTCACTTGGGGGTTTCCTGCTCATCGGGCATAGCTATCAGTCCCCTCTTGATCGGTGCAATGCTTAAACTTATATGGTCATTTGGGGGCTTCCTGTTCAAACATAGGTCGTATTCGAACCAAAGAGAACATAGCTATCGATACCCTTTTGATTGGCAAACTGCTGAACCTATTTGGGGGCTTCTTGATCGTATCCGAATCATAGCTCAACCCCTTTGGGAATCGACGTGGAACGTATTCGAATCAGCGTCGCTAAACAACTCTTAAGGTCATTTGGGGGCTTCCTGTTCAAACATAGGTCGTATTCGAACCAAAGAGAACATAGCTGTCGATACCCACTTTGATCGGCAACGCCAACGCCACTGGGGGCTATATGATCGTATTCGAATCTTAGCTTAACCCCATTGGAACGGTTTACTGATCGTATTCGAATCAGAAGCCTAATTTTTTTTATCTGTTTCTCATACAGTTTTTGTAATCATAAATATTTGAGTTGTCACAAATATCATGTGTGCCGGCTTTTACAGAATTGGGTTCTCACCCTCACTGTCCGGGTCACATAAACCGGCGGTATTATTCAAGGGATCATAGGGATCTTGTGATCTACTTGTGTGCAGGGTAAGACTACATTTGGGTGGTTACCCGCCCTGGCTTTTGACGTTAAGTCGCCAGGGCATATGTTATTTAAACTCTGTGCAGGATTTATAGAGCTATGACTTACATAAATGATTCAATTCAAGCCCATCATCGAAAGATTGACATTGGTGTCTCAAAAGGGTTATCAATTCTTGATTTTCTCAAAGGCTATAAATAGCCGGGTTATAAAAATTCCGGCTTACAATGGAGGCGTAATAAATCGCCATCGGCCAAGAGCCGCCGGGTATTTAAACTCCGGATTTACTTGTCAACAGATAAGGTATTTGAAATCTTTAAATAGCCAAACTTGGCTGGATTTTCATTATGATTTGAATGATTGAGGTTTTCCAACCGGGTTAGTCAAATCTTTAATAGCCAACATGGCTGGATTTTTATTATGGTTATCAGAAACTAATATTATGATTGAGGTTTTCAAAGTCTCTTCAGCGCAATGGCTATTATTTTATCAATGGATATGATTTACTCTACAATGGAAGGAATAGTCCCGAGTCGCTGCAGGCTTACAACCCGGCACTTGGGGGCTACATTATTCAAGTTGAGATTACATCAAATATGCAAGTCCCATGACACTGCCAGCATGCACCATGGCACTTGGGGGCTAATGCAAAGTCATTTTTTGCTCACCTCATTGAAGACCCGACTCATCACATCGTAATGAGCCGACCCTTGGGGGCTACCAATTGCTCCTGTTAAAATTCAAGATACACAAGCCTTATTACATTATATTGAAGGATCCACTGCTCAGTTGGTAAAGCACAAAGCTAATAACCTTGTGGACGTGGGTTCAAGCCCCAAGATGGGGGTTACATCATATGATATTATTTCCAATGAAAAGTCCCAGCTAAGTATTATCTTACTAAGCCGGCCCTTGGGGGCTACACGTTACTGCTCAAATTTACATCATCATATTTACAAAGTCCCTGCTCATTATTACATAATGACCCGACACTTGGGGGCTAATGTATATTGCTCTCTGCTGAAGACAATTCTAGGATGACCCGGCTACACTACTATGACTATAGCCGACTCATGGGGGCTACACAACTGGATTTTATTTAAAGCCATGGTGATAAGTTCCGGATTATTCATGCTGATTAAACCGGCTCTTGGGGGCTACAGGTAATATGGATATAAGGGAGAAATATCTTCAAATTCTCAGTTTTGAGTAAATCAGATTGACCTGGTGTCTGCAAAAATCATAAACCGGCGTCGGCGACAATTATGACTTGGCATCATCTATTTATAACCCGGCAATTTTGGTACTCATAAACCGGCAAGTTTTATATCTTTAAGCCGGCTGAATATAAGTTGAATATTTGAAGACCAATATTTTTGTCAAGTCAGAGTATTGAAAGCCGACTCAAGTGGATTATCTTTTACAATTCAACAAGAGATCAATGTCAGCAAATTGACTCTGAAGCTGGCCTGTTGACCCGGATTTTCAAAGGAAGTATCTGGATTTTTTGCATTGGCAAAATTTGAACATATCTTCTAAAGAGATTTGCTATGAGATTATGGATACATATCAAGAAGGAAGATGACAAGGACTTAAGGATGATCAAGTGCCGGCTTACAAATAATATTTAACTCGGAACACAACCTGTCAAATTTGTTCTTGTGTTTATATTGCAGATTAGTTTAATATGGATAAACCCAAATTAAACTGGGGGCTAATGTCGGGGATATACCCCGCGGTATGACCCGGCCGGAAGTATGACCCGGCCGGACTTGGCGCTTCACCGTGACCCGCCGGAGGACTAGAGACTCACGGGTCTGGCGGCTCACTGTCAGATGACTCACGAGCCTGATTACTCACGGATGACCCCGACGGCGGGTCAGATAGAAGACTAGGCCCAAGGCCCAGAAGGCCGGCTCACGTTTATGATGGGCCGGCTTAAGAAGAAAGGGATGACGAATATTTCCTCTACGAGGAAGCAAGACCCGGACTTGTAATTAACTTGTAAGAGAAGATAGACTAGTCCTAGTCCTTCTAGGACTCCACATGTAACCCGCCCCTCTAACTTATATAAGGAGGGGCAGGGCACCCCAAAGAGGGACGAGCAACAAGAAACAATCTGTAGGGCTAGACACAAAGAGCCGGCTTACCGGCGACTCTCTCATAAGCATAATGAGACCTAGCCACAAACAGCATGTAGGGTTATTACCGGATGATGTTTCCCAGGGCCCGAAGCTGTCTAAACCCTTGTCTTGTGCGTTGATCCGCCCTGCGTCTCTCATCCCAATCAACCCCTCTCAAGCTACTACATAGATGCGTTGGCCTCACGACTAAGTCCTTACACCTAGGACATCTGACGTGTTAATTCCTCGACAGATATCAATCTTTTTTGTTGTACTACCACTCTGGTATCCACCACCATATGAAGAATACTGATGTGTGTTTCCTTGAGAAGATAAGGGTGGGATGGAAGAACCATGCCTGGAAACAAAACAACAACTCATTATATTACTGATAGCTGTAGATCTGTTTAGTGAGAAAAACCTTCATGTGGACAACATAAAACAGGACAATAATGTCAGTACATAAGTAACAAACTAATAACATTCAAAGGTGACTGAAATTATTACTGGAAATCACATCATCTATGTACTACAAGAGATAATCAAATATTTGGCTCTATGCCGATAGACAATCGTCAATGCAGTATGTTACCATTTTTTGCATGTTAAAAAGGAACCACAGAAACTATTGTCATTTGTTGCATCTAGCAAACAGGGCCAGTTCCATGAGACATTGAATAAAATATTGCATGATATAACAAAATGAAACTATGGATACTATTGATCATCTACACAAGATATACTTGCCAGAATTATTAACAAACTCTACTAGCCATCCTTATAAGCCCGTAATAATATTGGAGCTCATTATATGGAGATCTAGACTCCCTAACGAGGATAAAGGAATTGCTAGGCGTTTTCTTGTTGCCTAGATCCTAGTACGGTTAACCTTCGCATAGGCGGGCTATTTTCTTCCACTGCTTCCTAAACATATCGCTAAATCGCATGGATCGCATAGCAGTACTCAGCAGCTAAGGCCCACTTGGTGGCGAGAGAGAGAGAAAAGGGAGAGGATGACGGGTGGGAGCCAGCTGTGTAGTATGTATATGTATAAATTTCATGTAGATTTGATGAGAAACTAGTGACACTATCTTTTGACTTGGGTTGGGTTTGATTTGTGGGGTACGGACAACGGTAGCATCAAGACCAAGTTATTAAACAGGAACTCAACATGTATATAATTTGACTGCCATGCACATGCACATACTATATTCAAACTCAGCCTACAAGAACAACCTAAACCTCTGTTTTATTCTACACAAGAGTAATCAAACTTCTAGTCATGTTAAACTCGGCGCGAAAATAACATATATACACTGAGAAAAATACATGTAACTGTCATACTTATTAAATCTTGTCACTTGCTGGGCACAAACACTGAAAGTCATATACTGTAAATTTATACAAGAATATTTTCACATGGTATAATTTTTGTTGAGCTTCTCAGGGATGAGCATGCAACTAAAAATTAATTAATGTGCAGTGTTAAGTTTCATACTTTCATTGTCTGCCAGGACCATCATCGTACTATTCCCAAACCAATACAACTATATTAGTAGGAGAGGGTCGATAACAGAAACTTTATATGATAATGCAGCAAGTTTGCAGCAAAATGCTGACCATCAACATGCATATGGGTAATTGGGATATTCTAAGAAGCATGTACAACTACACGGACTTTAGCGTCGACTCTACTAAACCTTAGTATCAGGGACTAAACAAAAAGGGGAGAAGAAGCAGGAGGAGAACATTAAGGAGCTTACTGTGGTTCCATGAGGTTGGCCAGTACTCCAACAAGTTGAAGATTGTGAGGTGGCAGAAGCTGTGGCATGCGACATGCTAGGACCGAAGTCATGGGCACTGCGACCAGGGGTATGGTGGCACACAAGAGTTAATTAAGTAGTATGACACCAGGTCGACCTCACAGAATATCGTAGTTGTTGGAATCACACTTGCTTATATTCAACCTTTAGTTCCGATGCTTCTCAAGCCAACATACTTGCACCTGAAACATAAGTTTTATGGTAAGCTTCACATGAACATCATTTGGAAAGATGGAATATTGAAGTTGACAACATGACACATGCAATCAGCTATAGCCTTGTTATGTTCCTCACTTACAGAAAATAGAGACCGTTGAGTACAATGATTTCTGTTGTGCATTGCATCAAACACATGATGTGTACATTGTTAAGGAAATCAAAGCCTGAATTGTTTACAGATTTTTTATATATAAAGTATGAAGACTTCACCGGGAAGAGAGACTTGCCTAGAGCAAAGAATGGAGCGTTCAGACACACATTGTGGCCGTCTTCTCTGCTTTTCATCATGAATGCTCCCTCTAGTACATGAATGAAAGCTTCTCCCTACAATGAGAATGAGATACTAAGTATAGTTAACAATCAGTATAATGAACACCAATGGAAGCCATGGCTGGGCTGCAGCCTCACCATGGTCCTCCCCTAACGAGCTAACTTCTTATTCCCCTACATCATTGTAATCATGAGAAATAAATTTTATATAGTGTGCATGCCATAAATTGAAGAAGAGAAATAAGACATATACATTCAAGAAGAAATCTGAATCGAGCATTTCATCGAACACAAGACTCGGAAAATCTCGAGCAAAAGGGGAAATCCAGTAGCATGAAGGAGAAGCAATTACGATTGGACTGTTCTTAATGCTGAGGTGCGAGAGAGACTGAGCGACACACACATGCACGGGCGCGAGAGGCACGCAGATGACGCCGAGGAGCAACCGGAGGTCGTAGTGGGCTGCATCAGCGCCAGCCGCCTTGCAGACACGACGCCGGCGTTCGCGTGAGATTAACGCCGACCAACCGCCCCAACCTCCCTGTCAGGACCTAACAAGATTCAGCACAAGTGGGTTCAGTTATCGTACTGTCGAAAGCAGCTCAAGCTACGAAGATCTAACGGCTCACATTCGCTCACCGTTACTGTACCGTTTCATTTGTCGCCGTTACTGTTCTGTTTCTGAGAAGGCTATATATAAGCCAGCGCAGTGCGCTTGTAACCATTCATTCCGGTTAAGATCATTCCAAAACACTTGTATACATTAAACCTCCCTCTGTGAGGAATATACTTGGCATATTCGAGTCAATACAGCTCAGATCGAAACCCTAGTTCCTATTCATCCGCCCAAAATTCCCCTGATCTGGTTTGGGTGTGACAATTGGTATCATGAGCAAGGCATTTCCTCGGCGGCGAGATCGATCGGTGTAGGTGAAATTTTTCCCCTCCCTTTCCCACCCTGATTCGGCGGCGGCGGTGACCGGTGGTGCAGGCGGCGGTGAAATTCGACGGCAACTCGGACGGCAGTGATGGTTACTGGGACATCCTGTCTCAGTGGTAAAATCCCAGGTACGTGCACGAGTGGTGATGTTTGGAGGCGATCTTGTGGGCGGCGGCTGGTTCGGTTGCGTGGATCGGGTTGCCGTAATTTGCGGTGGTAAAATTCCTCTCCGCGTGATTTGAACATGGGACGTTCGAAGCCAAGCATCGATGAGGCAGATCTGGCCGAAATCATGCAACTCAAGGAAGATTTGCTCGCAAATCGTGAAGAAACATCAGATCTCATGGCGAAGTGGATTTGTTGCGGAAAGAAGTACATGGCACAAATTCTAAGCAGGAGGAGATGACTACAGTGATGACAACAGTGCAGAAAGCAGTGTTTTCACTTCGCGAGCAGCTTTCTACCATCACTGATGTGTTGAAGACGCTCAGTACTCCAGGAGCCTCAAGCTCTAACCCAACAACTGGTAGAGAAACAGAGCAATTTGCTCCTCGAGTGGAACAAGCAAATGGAATTCAGACGAACAGTGACCAGCAGAAGGAGGTACCAGATCAGACAGCAACAAGACCCTCAACAGAAGAACTGAGAAAGAGACTGTTATTGGAACATGAGATAACTAGACAGTACACTCAGATAAATGCAAACAGATTACCTCCTATTCAAGTGGGACAGAAATCAGCACCTCCAGGATTCCATAGGGGCAACACTCAGGAAATACAATCTGAACAAGTCAATCCTACTGCCCTTATGAAAACTGCTCGCACTTCAGCTTTCCCCCTGTCAAATCCACCTGAAGTCAATGTTATTTGGGATGAATACTCCAGGAATTATGAAAAATAAATGAGAACCCAGTTTCTCAAGAACATTACAAAAGGTCCTAGGATGGATTTCCCTAGGTTTGATGGGGAAAACCTTGGTGGATGGATTAGACAGTGTGAAAGATATTTTCAAATGTCAGGGGCTCCTAATGACTATAAGGTTTCATTGGCCCAACTCTATTTTGTGGACAGAGCTGATGTTTGGTTAAGAAGATCTGGATTGCTTAAAAAACATCCAACTTGGCCACAGTTCTGTGAAGAAGTACTGAAGAGATTTTCTCCCACCAGTTCTTATGATTTGGCTGACAGGTTTAATGCTTTTAAACAGGGAAACTTAACCATTGCAGAATATAATGACCAATTTGAAGTGCTGATGGAAGAAATGCAGGAAGAAAACCCATCTCTGTCAGAACAATGGTTCATCAAGTGTTATGTAAATGGAATGAGATCTCATATCAAATTCCAACTCAGGCCCCTGAGACCTCCAACACTTACTGAAGCCTATTGGTTGGCAGTGGACATGGATAAATCACTTTCTCCTAAGAAGACCTCTTTTACTTCCAACAGTGGCTATCAGAAAAACAACTACAATGCTTTTAAAACTACTGCTGCAGAAACAAAGCTACCTGATCAGAAGTTACCAGCCAACACTCAAAGACCAAGAGAACCAGGAAAATGTTGGAGATGTGGAGATGTTTGGTTTCATGGCCATAAGTGCAAGAAAGCACCTGTGATAAACATGCTCACTGGGGAAGAACCAACTGAACAACCAGAGGGCATTGACACTGGTTCAGAAGAGAAAACAGAAGAACCCCCTGAAAAGCAAGAAAAATGCATGAAAATTTCTGCACAAGCAATGGATCCAGATAGTGTAAACACCATATCTATACTGATCCAAATAGGAGGAAAACAAGCAGTTGCTTTGATAGACTCTGGCAGTAATTCCGCCTTCATGAACTTGCAATTTGCACTAAAAACATCTTGCACCATCCTCAAGGACAAAAGCAGATCTGTATCTGTAGCTGGTGGGGGCAAGTTGTGGTCTGGAGCTTATATTCCTGACACATACTTCACTGCAAACAAACACCAGTTTCTGCAAACTTTCAGAATATTGGAGCTGCGAGGGCATGATGTGGTACTAGGTTGTGACTGGCTTGCTAAGAACAGTCCCACCTCTTTTGATCATGTACAAAGATCAATTACTGTATACAAGGACAGGAAGTACCCTGTTACCTTACCAGCATGTGACACTATTGCTAATGCTATAGAAGTGGATGGAGAAGAAATGAGCAAAATTCTGCAAAAAGGGGCTACAGGTTTTGCTCTCTACTTAATCAACACAACGCTGGAAAAGCCCAAGAAGTCCAGTTATATAGCAACAGTTACATCAGCAAAACAAGCTAGCACTGTCCCTATAGTTACTGGAAACAGTGTTGTAGCAGAAATACCAACTAAACAAAAGGGGGCAAAAACAATAACCAAATACCTACAACTGCCATTTCCACCCAGAAATAGTCTGATTGCAGTAACTACAAGTTTTTAGGAAGTACTGACATTCCCCTGTCCATAAGTGAACTGCTGCAAAAATATCCTCAGGTATTTGCAGAGCCTAAGGGCCTCCCACCTGTTAGATCTTGTGGTCATGAAATTCCTTTGCAACCAGGGTCAGTACCACCTGCTTCCAGACCCTACATAATACCTCATAAGCAAAGACATGAGATGGAACACCAAATACAAAAACTCCTGATTAATAGAGTTATTAGAGAGAGCCAAAGTCCTTATGCTGCTCCTGCCATTTTAGTTGCAAAAAAGGACAACACCTGGAGGTTGTGTCAGGATTTCAGAAAATTAAATGCCCTGACAGTGAAGAACAAGTTTCCAATTCCAGTAATTGAGGATTTGTTGGATGAATTACATGGAGCAAAATTCTTCACTAAATTAGACCTCAGATCTGGATACGACCAAATTAGGATGAGTGAAAAGGACATCCACAAAACTGCTTTTATTACTCATTTTGGGCATTTTGAATATTTGGTGATGCCTTTTGGACTGGCCAATGCACCTGGAACTTTTCAAGCTCTCATGAACAAAATTCTAGCTCCTTATCTCAGAGTTTTTGTCCTAGTTTTCTTTGATGATATCCTCATTTTTAGTGCTACTTTGGAAGAACATGTGAAGCATGTGGAAATCATCCTGGATATCCTCAAAAAGGAGCAGTTATTTGTGAAGATGTCCAAGTGTCTGTTTGCTGTCCAACCGGTGGAGTACTTGGGGCACATCATATCTGGTGATGGAGTTGCTACTGACCCAGCAAAGATTGAAGTTGTAGCTGATTGGCCCACTCCTACTACTGTCACTCAACTGAGGGGATTTCTAGGATCGTGTGGTTATTACAGAAGATTTGTAAAGGATTTTGGCCCTATTGCTAGACCATTACATGATCTACTCAAGAAGGACAATTTCCATTGGACATATCTGCAAGATCAAGCATTCCAAACTCTCAAACAAGCCCTAATCACTGCACCAGTCCTTGCTCTGCCAGATTTCTCCATTCCTTTCACACTTGAAACTGATGCCTCTGGTACTGGATTAGGAGCAGTGATTATGCAAAATGGAAAAGCCATTGCTTACTATAGCTCAAACCTCAGCCCTAGAAATGCTGCACTTTCCACATATGAAAAGGAAGCTCTGGCTATAGTGGAAGCTTTGAAAAGATGGAGACACTATTTTGTGGGACACAAATTAGTGATCAGAACAGACCATCAGAGTCTGAAGTTTATGACTGACCAGAAACTCTCTACTGGCATTCAACACAAACTGATGCTCAAACTGCCTGAGTTTGATTTCACATTGGAATATAAAAAAGGAAAGGAGAATATTGTAGCTGATGCTCTGTCCAGGAAATATCAAATCAATGCAATATCTCTGGTTACTCCTCAATGGACTAGTGAGGTGGAAAAATCCTATCTTCAAGACAGCAAAACCAAGGAACTTTTGGAAAAACTCCTGTTAGCACCTCAAGTGAAAGTGGAACATGACTCACTCCACAATGGACTGATCAGACATAAAGGGAAAATCTATATTGGCAATGTGGAAGAATTAAAATATAAACTCTTTCAAGCTCTACACTCCTCTGCTTTGGGTGGCCATTCTGGGAGGAAAAGCACTTATGAGAGAATCGAGAAGATTTTCTACTGGCCTGGACTCAAGAAAGATGTGGAGAAATGGGTTACGGAATGTCCTGTCTGTCAGAAGAATAAAGGTGAAACATGTCATTACCTTGGCTTGTTAGATCCTCTGCACATACCTGACATGGCCTGGACACACTTGAGCATGGATTTCATTGAAGGCCTTCCCAAATCTGAGGGAAAAGATGTCATTTTCGTGGTGGTCGACAGATTGACCAAGTTTGCCCATTTCCTGCCTCTGTCTCACCCTTTTACTGTCAAAAGTGTTGCTCAAGTTTTCATTGACAATGTTATTAAGCTGCATGGTCCTCCAATTGCTATTGTTTCTGACAGAGACAGAATTTTCATAAGCCAATTGTGGAAAGATATTTTCTCAGCTATGAAGATTGAACTGCGATTTAGTTCTGCATACCATCCTCAGTCAGATGGCCAGACTGAGCGTGTCAACCAGTGTATTGAGAACTATCTAAGGTGTTTAACTTCAGAACATCCTAAACAGTGGGTCCACCATCTCCCAATGGCAGAGTATTGGTATAACACCTGTTTTCACTCCTCATTGCAAAAGACACCATTTGAAGCCCTTTATGGTTATCCCCCTCCACAACTTAGCGAGTACATTATCCATGACAATGAGGCCAAAGAGATGTTGACTGACAGACAATAGCTGTTAGCTACATTGAAGCAAAACCTACAGCTAGCCCAGCAGTGCATGAAAAATTTCGCTGACAAGAAATGTGTGGAACGTTCTTTCCAAGAGGGCGACATGGTGTATCTTAAAATGCAGCCCTATAGACTAAATGCATTTGGTGCAAAGACCCATATTAAGCTTCAGAGTAAGTTTTATGGCCCGTTCAAAATCCTGCACAAAGTGGGAAATGTGGCTTACCACTTGCTTCTTCCTGAGGGGACAAAGATACATCCGGTCTTTCATGTCAGTGAGCTTAAACGACACATTGGTCCGACCGTGGTCCCCTGTGAAAATCTTCCATTAGTCACAAAGGGTGGACACATCAAGCAAGAGCTGGTGCTGGTGTTACAGACGCGTCTGATACCCAGGAACAATCTCCCAGTGATCCAATGGCTTGTTCAATGGGAAAATCTCCCTCCTGAAGACTCTTCTTGGGAAGATGCAGACTTCATCAAGCATACCTTCCCTCACTTCTTCAAGAAAACAGTAGAAGGCTGGCGCCAAAACAAGACTACTCCTTGAGGACAAGTTCGTTTTTTCGAGGGGGCATTGTCAGGACCTAAGAAGATTCAGCACAAGTGGGTTCAGTTATCGTACGGTCGAAAGCAGCTCAAGCTACGAAGATCTAACGGCTCGCATTCGCTCACCGTTACTGTACCGTTTCATTTGTCGCCGTTATTGTTCCGTTTCTGAGAAGGCTATATATAAGCCAGCGCAGTGCGCTTGTAACCATTCATTCCGGTTAAGATCATTCCAAAACACTTGTATACATTAAACCTCCCTCTGTGAGGAATATACTTAGCATATTCGAGTCAATACAGCTCAGATCAAAACCCTAGTTCGTGTTCATCCACCCAAAATTCCCCTAATCTGGTAGTTGGGTGTGACACTCCCCTTCCTCCCACACCGCGGCCCCCGCCATCAGCGACTCCAGCTTAAACTCCCTTCCCACGCTGCCAGGAGGGCCTCGCCTTATTGAGATGGGTGAAGACCGTGACCGGAAGCAGAGGAGGTACCATGGTGCTTATCCAGATCGTCGGGGCGCCGCGAGCGGGATGGTTGGGCAGCGCGCGGGGGTGGGAATGCTGGGGTGCGGTGGCGGTGGGTGGAGCGGCTAGCGGTGGCCGCGGGAGGCGCTTGACTGCCGGCGGCGGTGGGAATAAGGTAGATTGGGGTTGGTTAGATAAATGGCTGCGGTGGGCAGAACAAGCCCAATTTACCGGAGGGCTCCGTTTCGGCGTTTCCAGGCCGGCCCATATTTCTTTTTTTTTTCTGTTTTAAACACCCCAAAAAAGGTGCGATTCGAACTCGGGACCCTACGTACGAAGGTACCTTCTCAAAAAAAAATGTACGAAGGTAACAATTGTCTAAAAAAAACGTATGAAGGTAACAGCAGTAACTCCAGGCTGAAGCTACGACGTGCAACAAGGCCATTGAAGCCGCGGGCCAGATGGGGCTTCATCAAGTGATTTTTGAATCCGGCCCTTTACAATTGGTTAATGCTATCAATTCTGGAGACTATGATCTTTCGTCCATTGGTGTTCTGTTGCGGGAAGCGAGGAGCATGTGCTACGCATCCTTGGATGCTTTTGAATTTAATTTCTGTACAAACGTTCTTGTAACACTGTAGCTCATAGTTTTGTTGCTTTTGGTTACCGTATGGTGTGTTGTGCACCTCGTGGAAGGAACAAGTTCCAAAATTGTAGAAGACCTGGTGGCTAACGATTCTGCTGTGCAGGTTTAAGGTTTGGAGTGGATATTCCAGTTCAAAAATAAAACAGCAGTAACCACTAGGCTAGCTACCCCGCTAGGTGCACGTTTGCTTTTTTTCTTCCTTTTATTACCTTCCTCGGTGAACTTTTTCAGTTTTGATGTTTTTTTAAAAATCTATGAACTTTTTGAAAATTTGATGAACTTTCTTTCAAAATTTGTGAACTTATTTTCAAATTCTATGATTTTTCCAATTCGATGAACTTTTTCTACAATTCGATGAATTTTTTCTAGATTTCGATGAACTTTTTTCAACTTCGATGAATTTTTTTCAAATTCGATGAACTTTTTCTCAAATTCTAATGAACTTTACTCAAAATCGATGCACTATTTTCCAAATTGATGATTTTTTTAAATTTGTGATTTTTTTTGAAAATCAATGAATTTTTTAGTTCGTTATATTTTGAATTCGTGATTTGTTATGAAATCTGTGAACTTTCAAATTTTCTTCCAAAAAAAATCACATTTTCCCAAATCTGTGTGCAATAAATAGCGTGGCTTTACTTATTCTTAAATGTTTCATGCTGAAAGTATTCACGAGTGATTGGTTGCTCTAGTGGTTAGTTGACTAGAACGGGGACTTGACGTCGCGTGGTCGAATCCTCACGGGAGCAACCCTTTTTAGTGGATGTTTGCGCTATAGATAAGGCGTGTTGTGGGCAAGCCCAGCAGGCGTGGCTGTGAGCACGAGATTAGTTATTTAAAACGGGCCTTCTGCCTTGGATTGCTTTGGCCCATTTGACTGGATTCCCAGTATGGCACCTTGCCCATAAAAGCTAACTACTAACTTCGGTGAAGGAAGAAGCAAGTTCCCAAGAGAAGTGAAGTCATCAACCTGGTATTAGTTTGCCAATCTAAAAGTCAAGTGATACAGGTCGGGATGGGAAGAAAGAAGCGATTTCCTCGAATTTGCTTTCGAAAAGGTGTAGCTGCATGGAACAAAATCCACATTACCAGTTCTCAATTATGAGTAACTTGCAGGATGAAAGATTCTTATTATTGTTAGCACCTCTGCTCTACCTTTTCAGGCTAGCTTCCCATCGCTCGAAGTACACTTCCGGTGCACTTCTCACTGGTCAAGCACTATCGCTTGATTTCTCTCATAACTCTTCCACCTACTCCTTTGAGTAAAGGAGAAGATTGTTGGATTGATCCCTCGATTTGGACACTGTAGGGAGCTTCTTCAGTCAGTGGGCAAGGAATTCTGCGGCTCAAGTCTCTGAGCTTGATTGCACATAGGGTGAGAGAAATCTACCTTCTACTAAGGTGTACTGTGTGTAGGGCCCTGCTAAGTCTTAAAGACCAACTTGAGGACTCAAGCCAACCGCTGACTGACTTCTCGATGGCCCGAGAAAAGCAATTCGAAAACAAATCTAAGTAGTTCCACACACAGGGCTTTGTTTGAAAGACAGAGGTATGTTCGTAAAGGTAGGCTAGGCGCAGCGCAATCCTTAGAAAGCATACCTAGATTCAAAGCCCACTCTTTCCTTCAGCTTCCACCGCTGTCTTATGCGGCAAATAACCACCTAGGGAGTAGAAGTTTCTTATTTCGGTCTTTTTTTCGCCTAGTTGTCTCTATTTCGATTGCATTCTATGTCAATAGGTTCGTTTTTGCTTTATCGATAACTATCTCCTCTTGATGGAAGAACAGAAATCTCATTTGATTCGCTAGGAATAGGAAAAATTGGAATAAGCAGAAGGGAGATTGGATTGGGACGACCAGTCGGTATTCGAAGATCCTTTGGGCTTAAATGAAATAGACTAATAAAGACATTCGCACAGAGCACACGATTCGCTAACTAGTCAGGATTCAGATTTGGTGTAGCATAGTTTGGATCAGTGATATCATGACCTGAGCAGGCATCCTTCACCTCGGAATTTCCCATATTATGAACAGTCAAAGTTCACGTGGATGCTGCTTTCTGTCTCGGGTACTGGAATTGGCGCAACTGGAGCAATTATCCGAGATGCGGCGGGCATGTTCATTGCGGCTTGCTGTGTTATGCTCCCTCGGGCAATTGACGCGACATCAGCGGAAGCAAAGACAATATCTGTTGAGGGCGAGCCCCGCTCCCGAAGATACCTGATGATAAGTATGTTATCGAAGCGTTAAAGCGAGAATTCACATCTGTAAAAGATTCCCACATTCCGTGAGATTCGTTGCCTACCAAAGAAAGGTGCAAATAAGCCATTTTATTCGATTTTGCCTCTGCTGATCCTGCTCATGCTTTTTTTTATCAATTGGTAAAGTCTCTCAGCCTTGCAAAGTGGAAAAAGAGATGGGCGTCGGATCCATGTTTCGCTAATCCCGAGCTTGAAGAGAAGTGAATGCCCGTGGGGAAACGAAGAAGGCCTAGGGTTATCTATTGAAAACCATGCATGCCCAGATCTATTACGAAAGTTGGAAAAACACAATGGCCAAATGCACTTATTTTCGAAGAAGAATGAGGCAATCGATCATCCGGACGAAAGGGATATGGAAAGTGGGCTTGTTCTTCACTCTATAACTCAATATAACAGGCATCCATGGTTAACAAGTAGAGACTTCGCCTTTCTCTAAAGAGCCCAGAGGTCCTGCTAAATAAGATGTATTGTGAGCACAAGATGGACCTGAGCTCCTCTCTTAAACCAAGGCATACTCTACTGGCTTTCCCGTGGAAGTTTTAGAAGGCGGTTAGGTTAAAGATAAAGTGGTTGATCAGTGAGAAGTGCACCGGAAGTGTACTTCGAGCGATGGGAAGCTAGCGTGAAAGGTGCTCCAGCTTGCTTGCTTGGTCAAAACAGGCTTTAAAGACAGCTTTCTCTTTCGCTATCTTACTTGGATAGTTTAGGCTTTCTTTTCCTTCCTCATTCACCAATCTATCATGACCGTCTTCTTTTCCTCCCTGAACTTATTTGAGTTGGTTTCGGTTGGTGAAGTCACCGGTATGGTATGATGGTTTAGTACCGTGCTCCTATAGTCCCATTGCCATCTCTTGGCTTAGAATTTGACACTTGATCATCGGTCTTCTAGGTCAAATGGGTGTCATCCCTTCTTAGCTTCTCACTTGAAGAACTATGAGATCTCTTGGTTCCAAACGTTAGTTATCCTGTTCTCGAACTTTTTTTTGCCTGCTTTGTCTCAACGAAAGCTTTTAGCCCATCCAGCTCGAATGAAGCTAGCTCTTCCCCTATAATATGCTTTCCTTCGGGGCAGGTTCTTTAAAAAGAAAAGAAGAAAACGTGAGACCGGTTGACTTCTCCGTCCTCAGCTTGTTGAATTGCATGGTGGAGTTAGGGCTCCCATATAAAACGTATAGTCAGTGGGTTGAGTGCTATCAACCAGATAAGATGCTGATAGTCTCGCAGAAGTACTTAACCTTGAAGATCAAATAGGATTTACCATTTCTAGATCAGACCCGGGGTCAGTTCGAAATACGACTCCCGTAAATAGATCTGGTCGAGGAAAGCATGTTGAATATCCGGTTTCATAAAAATAACTACATTCTCGCATTTCTCGATCAGAAAACGAATAAGATTTAAAACACCATCATTCTTATTTTAGAGAGGTGTCCCCAGAAGAAGATTTCTTCAGTATTAGCTGAATGTCTTACTTATGGTAGGAAGCTGTAGTTAGGGACGCCCCTACTTTATTTACAAGATGAAAGAGATCCGTATCAAGAGCTTATTCTTTTGGCTTTAAGCATGGCGTTTTCATTCATTTGTAACTATATAGATATATAGCCCTTGCAACCATGTCCCGGTCTACCCTTTTCCCTGATCTTTGGACCCGTCCACTTAACTTGAGCTTACATCTTGACCCTTGTATGTAGATTTCTGATTTCCTTCGCAATGAACAATCTATTCTCCACTTTTGAATCAAAACACCAACCACAACCGACCCAATAGTAGGAGTAGGCGGCAGTGAAAGTGCCACAGCCAGGGGAAGTGCCAGAGTCTAGAACCGAAGGTGGTTGCCACCTGATAAGATCCAAAGCGTAGCAAAGCCCCACGAAAGCAAACAGTACGGGTGGAGGAGTTACCGTGGGCACCGTGTTGGTTCAATCTCTCTATAGGTAGTGTGAAAAACCCTCAATTCAAGAGTTCCTGTTGACGGTCCCATTCCTTACTCTCTTTTTCAACTAACTTAATTGTAGTCCGCATTTCATTCTGCTGAGGATTTTGCGTATCACAGCTTTTGATCGACCAATACCCAATCCGCTATTAACAAGCAGTTGGATAGAGCTTCACCAGAGGGATTTGGTGTAACAACCCCCTTTACTGCACACTCAATTATAAGGAGATTCTTTCGGGTTAATGCAAAACTAAGTTCTTTTCTCATAAATCAGGTCAAAATCTTGAAATCATGCCAAAAAAACGGGGGGGGGGGGGTTACGCAACTTTTTCCAGTGAGATCATCTATTCCCTTCTCTTTGGCGGATTCAATCATGCCTTGGTAATTGTGGCTTGGCCTAAGCGCTCACCTGAGAGTCCAAGAAAGAAGGCAAAACAGCTATATAGAGCCCCTCCCTCGAGTCGAGCAATGAACAAGTAAGTAGAGACAAGGAAGAGGGGAAATGTAGTATCGTTATGTTATAGCAAGATCATCAGATCATGGGTGAAGCAATCGATCATCAAAAAGTTCTTTATCAGCCGGCGGAAAGCGTGGTAATTCATTCATTTCATCGGAAAAGGATCGAACAGGAGTCATCGCATCGTTTCTAGATCTTCGATACCTCTATATTCTGAAGAATAGGTCCTAAAATGGTCAATCGATTGTTTTCTCAACGGGAATCGAGGAAATGGCAAGGGTTTGAGTATAGCGAGCAGAGGAATAGTTTCCTTTATCAAAAGAAGCCTATCGACTTGGAAACAGAAGATGTTGTAACTTAACTGCACCCTTCCTCTTCTGCCGATCTTTACAACGCTATGCACATCTCCTTCTTAGTTTTGAAAAAGAAAAGGGCCTCTTTCCTTTTCCCAATACTTGACCAAGATTTCTGTTTAGTTCAGTTCCAGATTAGGAAGCAATAGATGTTCCATTGGCCGAGAAGGAAACCAGTAAGCAGATTGAAGAGATAGATTGAATAACAGGCAGATTCCCCTCGTAACAGGCATATAAATAAGTCCCATTAAATTGATTGATAGACTACGCATCGATGGTGTCGAGTCAATCCTTGTAAGCTAAATACTACACAACCCTTACGTATCCGTATTTTGTAATCACCTTTCCCTTCCCGTCGCTTCCTTATACTAGAATTCTGATGACGCGTGCAACCCCGGCTACTTCGCTACCCTACTATTAACAATTACGGAGTTTCGATTGTTTATCCAATGCAGCTTAATATGGTTATGCCAGCAAGGAGCATGAACTGAAGCTGGTTATTTACTTAGAAGAGGAAACGGCTAGTCAGCAGAGCAGCGCAGCGGAGTCATCATATTATCATATTCTTGAGTCTCTCCCCACGGGATGACCGCTTCCACCAGACTCTATTTCTATTGGTTCACCTTAGATTTCTTGGTTGTCTACATCCGTCTAATCCTTATCTATAAGAACATAATCGCTAAGCTATGGATGCTTCGGCCGCACTCTCTACTCAGCTATCTGTTTCTACTGCGTTGCGTTTTGAAGGCCCGATACAAAAGAAAGTGGCCTTCCTTATTAGTAGTGATGGAGACGTCAGGTCCGAGAAGGAATAACCTAAAGCCAGTGATAGAATCTGTACAACCGGCAGGAGCGATTGATCAGATATCGCAGGAAGAGTGAACTAGTAGGCTTCTTGATCCTCCAATCAGTGGTAGTCACAAAGCCCGCACATTCCAATTCGATCATAACATGACTAGTTTCCTAAGGCATGACTTATCTTCCCAGAATAGCAAGCATATCGTAGCTATTTCACATAGTGTCCCGAGATATCAGTAGCTCTAGTCAATGCTGGCCTTACTCTTCCCTTTCCTTATGCTAAGTGGCAACCTCTTGTTTAAGAGTGCGGAATCCTATTTGTGTATCAGAAGACTATGGTGACCCGTAGATCTTCTATTTCGCCGGAATTCATTGATTGTCATTTACAATGTTCGTTGTAAGATCACTGAAGGTCCTAAATTGGGAGAGTTTGCTTGCTATCGAACAAATAGTGGAATCTAAAAAAACAATGAAATCCATTCACACAAGCTGGACCATTGCCTTCGGCAACGCCCTAATTCCTTTCCTATCTTTCTTCTTTTTCTCAAGGACCTGTAAGAAGAAGCAAATCCCTTTCTTGAATGGCCGAGGAAGAGGCGGCACTGAACAGAACAAGATCCCCCGCTACCTATCCTTGGGGCTGTGCGCATTCTTAAACTTGAGCTGGGTAGGACTCAGGAGAAGGGTGCCTCGGGAGATAAGTAGTTCCTCACCTAAAGCCCTCGTAGAGTCTAAGTAGTGGACCAGAAATATGACATCCTTCCCGCTGTACTAGATTTTATCTGGTTAAAGCCAGGTGTGCACATTATATTCATTATAGAAGATATAGAAGATACTGCCATGCCAGCTGTTTCTTATTGGTAAGCTTGCTTTTCGTCGAATGTCTCTAAAGAGAGAAGATTGGCTCGAACGTAAACTACTGATTGCTCTATCCAACCAGCACATACCGTTTGCTATGATATTGTTTTGCTCATATTGTTTTATTGCCCGGGCATTGCTGCGGAAGAGTGAAATGAAAAACTCTTCTTGAAGAAGAGGACTCTTCTGCTTGATCTTTTGATACGGTGAGGGAACAGGTTTGATGCGTTCTTTGAGCAAATGGGGAAACAAACTGCTGATACAGAAATCTTTCACTTTGACTGCCGAAGGCACAAGAGAGACTATAGCTAGGAAGGATAAGCAAAGGAATCCAGATTCAATCGATTGTTTGAAGCCAAGGTCTCGAGCTAGTCCATCTTTCTATACGAATTTCTTTAAAGAATACTTCTCTTATGATCTACTACGAGAGTGTCAAGCGGCGATGGAAGTTGAGTAACTGTCTTGGAAATAGGTAAGTCGGGCACATATTCTAGTTCCGATTCTAGGCTATCTATAGAAGAATGGAGTGTTATAAATTCTACTATTTAAGCTGTTGGTGCAGAGGTAAGCAAGTCAGTCTCGGGTGGGAAGTCAGCACTATCAACTCAGGCGGGTCTTCAGTCCAAAGAAAAAGAAAGCGGTGGTCTGTACTTGAAAATAGGACTCTACTTTTTGATTGAAATAGGACTGTACTAGCATCTGCAAAAGGCAAAGCATGACCTACCGGAAAAAGAAGATTTTGGACTTTCTGCCCACGAAGAAATAGTAGCATTTGAAACTGGAAAGATTGACTTTGGATAGTAAATCCCCAAGGAAGGGCTATAATCCAAACAAAGGAGGAGCTAGCGGACAGTTCGAATTTCAACGATTAGGGAGGGGAATGAAACACTTGTCTTTCACAATCAATTCTTTCTTTTTTTTATGTTTAGGACACGCGAAGCGAGAGCGAAACTCGCTATGAGGAGAAGACTCGGCAAGAGAGGTTTGAACAAGAGGAAATGCCGTCTAGTTGAGTTTGATCATTCTCTCTTTCTATCTCTCTTTCTTTCAAGAGCTGAATAAGGGCATATCCGCAAAGGAGAGAGAAATCGGACTTTCTTCTTTACCCCCCTCATTATTCAAGACGTGAATATAAAGTGTATTGTACTCCCTTGGATCTTTTCCGGGATCTTTACTCGTCGTTGATCAAGGAAGCTAGAAGGAAGATGGGTGGTAGGGTGAATGGACATTCGTATCCTCTCCGACTCGTCGGTTAGGAGAGTAGCGACCAAAAAGAAATCATTATACAGGATAACTGCTGTAGAGATAAAATGTAGGAAGGAGAAAGTTGGTTTCAATGAGTCATGTGAATTGTAGAAGAAATAGGTAAACAAGGCGGGTTAATATATATACGTTGAAAAGCAAGGGGATAAATTGAACGAAATGAAGAGCAATCCAGAATCCTATTTTGTATACTATAAGAAAAAGGCACTGAAAACTTGGAAACGGAAGATGTTGTAACTGATATGGGTAGTCACACATTAGGCAAAATGGTGTAGTGGTTGGGCCAGGTAGCTTCTTCTTTTGAACAGCATTTCATTCTGTTTTGGATGCTTTCTACTATGTTTCAAGTGATCAAAGAAGAGTTTATTTCCCACTACTCATATCACATCTTATGTGTTGATGCAAGCTGACTAAATCAATGAGATGGTATTCGTATTTGATTAGACAAGATGGTATTCTTCTTTATTCCGGAGCACAACAATCCGGATCTCTATCTTATAGCTTATCCTTCCTATTCTGTATGTATTACGGTCATGTCAAGTCAATGGTCTGTCTGCCCTGCAACCGGTCTTGAATGGCTTCAGTGAATTGTTTGCTGAGCCTACAGAGTGACCTCCTAGGAGGACAATAGACCACAAAATACCCTTACTACCAGGCACTAAACCTGTCAATCATTAGAGAAGGGACAGAGTTCAAGATAAGACTATCTTGCCTGTTTGGTAGAGAGAGTACCGGGTATTCCGATGGTTAAAGATTCAAGTCTTAGTGGCAAAGGGGGACAGCTTTGGCCTGCAACCGTTTCCACTTTACGGCCCACAGCTTGTGTTCTTCGGTATTAATTCGGTTTCTGTTTGTTTGGCTTGTCTCGTGCACCACCTGAATTGAATCATAGTAATGGGACTTTGGTAATCCAGTGATGAAGTCAATGCTGATAATGGACCATGCTTCATCAGGAATGGGTAGAGGATCGAAGAGGCCAGGGAGTTTTTAATGTTCTACCTTAGCTTGCTGACAGATTTGACACTTGTTGACAAAAGATTCCACTGATTGAAAGATTCCTGTCCAAGCAAATAGTGCCTTGATGCGGTGATAAGTAGCAGTAATGCCAGAGTGGGCACCAATACCACTGGCATGAAGTGCTTGCAAGATGTTTTTTTTCATTTAGAAGTTTGCACCAACCCATACTCTTCCTCTATATCGAATGACCCCATTATGCAATGAATATTTGCTATTCTTGTGAGTGCTCAGGACTGCCAATTCAGATAGTAAATTCTGGGTGAATGTGTCTTTGCTGTACCCTGCAACAATATCAGTGAGCCATTGTGGTTGACAGGAAGTAATGGCATTGAGTTCATCTGGCTCATGTAATCTAGATAGTGGTGCATCAGCTGCCCTATTCTCTGAGCCTTTTATTGGATGGTATATTGTAATCCCATGAGCTTGAGGAAAGGAAAGCTTTGTGCTGCATTGGTGTTTTAAGTCTTTGAGCAGTCAAATGAGCTAAGCTCCTGTGAATGAAACGCCTGTCCTGCTAAGCCCAAACTCTAATGTGCTTGACTTGGAAGTAGGCCACTCTTTCACTGTGAGGATCTTCTTTTAGTCTGTAGCCACCCCTTGCCCACTAATGACATGACCCAGGTATTCTATCTGTGGTTGAGCAAATGAACATTTATTCAACTTCACATATAGTTGATTCTGCTTCAGAAGGTCAAATACTTGCTGCAAATGGGTGACATGATCTTGCAAGGATTTGCTGTAGATTAAGATGTCATCAACAAAAACAAGTACACAAACCCTAGTCAGCTCAGCCAGAATTGTGTTCATAGCACTCTGGAGGGTGGGTGGTGCATTTGTGAGCCCAAATAGCCTAAAATTCATAGTGACGTGGGTCTTGAATGCCGTTTTGTATTCGTCTGCTTCATGTAATCTTATCTGATGGTAACCAGCTCTCAGATCCAGCTTAGTAAACCAAACAGCACAAGATAACTCATCCAACAATTCTTCAACTACAGGCATTGGGTATTTTATTAGACGAATCCATCTTATTTCCTTATTTCTCTGTTTTGGTAGCAGGAGAAGTAGTTTGTTCAGCCCGGACTTCAAAGTAGTCTCCCCCGTTGACCTTCTTTTTTAGATAGAATCCTCAATGAGTGGAAAGGACTCCCAGACTTGCTCCACAGTACTATACCATACAGAGCCGCGCCCTTGTGATATGATAAGAAGAAAAGGGGCCAGGCCGCCCTCTTTTCTTTTCCGCACCAAGCCTTCTTGTAAAATCGGGTGTATAGCTCAGTTGGTAGAGCATTGGGCTTTTAACCTAATGGTCGCAGGTTCAAGTCCTGCTATACCCAAAACAAAAAAAACCACTCTTGTATTCGTAAGGATGCATAGTAGCCTTCAAAGAGCACTCTTTGGCCTTGAGAAAAGCCCCTTTCTCATCAACATCTCGACTTTGCTCGTTGTTTGAGGTAAGTATAAAGGAGATCAGACTGGCTCGGTCATTGATAGGCCGGCCTTCTCCTTATTCATTGGATAGGGCGCGGGGGAAAGTCAAGTCAAGCACTAGTTAGTTGGGGTGGGACGCACCAAAGCAGCGTTCGTTGCACTAGCGCCTTATCTTTTGAAGCTAAACAGAGGCTCGAAAGACGGAGTACGTCCGAAGTCGTTGGCTGCCTTTTTGTAGTGCGCAAGTCAGAGTGAACTTCTTCTTCTGTTCTGCGAATCTACTAACGAGAACTGCCGTACAGTCCTATCTTTTTTTAAGAAAGATCGTAGATGAACGTTTCGTTTCGTTACCTAAGTAGTTGAGCAATTCATTCCAAGGTAAACAAAGAGGTATTTCCTTTTCTCGTTCAGTCCTTCTCTCCTTCCATCCCAGTAGGCCTATTCATGCTTTTTTGCTATCCATCTTGATCAAATAGAAGAAGGGGAAATTCAGACTAGGCAAAACACCTCAAAAAGTGAAAAAAAGATAAAACAACTTTCTTATTGTCAAGTAGTAAACCATAGTTCTCATCCTAGGAAACCATATCGATCATCGGTTCAGAGCTCCCAACTACGAAGCTCTTTTCTAGAGCGAGTCAACAATTCGTGGATCCATGGTTTGGATGAAGCTATGTACCCGGGTAGAGATGATTTGTCTCAAAGATGTTCCGCTCATCCAAGAATCTGAAACTTCATCTACATAAACTCATAAATAGCCCTTTCCTTTCTTTTCTTGACTTAAAAAGGTAATCAATCCTTTCTTTTCATCTTTTATCAAGTCTTCCTCTTCCTGATTGAGTCAATCAGGGATAGAAATTCGGATCAACTATGAGGAGTAGGGCTGCTGGGCAAGTGAATGAACTCTGTCCTAGGCATTTCCAATAAGTTCAGTGAAGTGAGGGCGAAGCCTTTTTTGAGAGGGAAAATACACTCCAAATGATATTCCATAATGGAAGGAATGAGTGGAAGATTTACTGGCAGAAAAAAATACGATACTTTTCTAGTCGTAGGTAGGGCTACCTATCTAGTTTCGTGCTTCGGGCGTACCAGATTCAATAGGCTAGGTTATAGCTGACAGATTTCTTTAAGAACTAGCCGCCTATAAGCCTCGCTAGTAGTATTCCTGCCCAGTGCCGGAGTAGTGACTCACAAGGTAAGTTCTCCTCGATGCATTTCCAACACTCTCTTTTTCTACGTACACTTTTGATTCCTCAGTAGGTAGGGACAACGTTCGAGATCTCATCCGACCGTCTATTTCTCACTGATTGGGAGATTGGATTGGAATCCGAGGAGAACTGATTGGATGTCATGGAACGAATGGGGCACTACGTTGGTTACCCACTGCTAGCCTAGCGGAGATTTCTCTATTTGTTGAAAGTGGAAAGGAGTCATATTTGAATCGGAAAGTTGGGCTCGTTCACTCACACCTTTCTTTGATTATCGATGACTTGGCTTCTTGCTCAAGTAAGCACCCGGCATACCAATTCATTATCCTTGGGGCTCGGCTCGCTCCTTCCTATCTACGTTATTCTTTCTTTGTTACTCTCGTAATGACGTTCCGAAAGAAATCAAGGTTACCAGGTCACAGCTCTGATTCTTCTTCCCTTATAGAACCTTCCCGCAAGAAATCAGTGGAAGTGGGTCCGCCCCTACAACTCATCAAATCTGCCTTCTTTTCTGTTCTGCGCTGTACATATTCTCAAGTTATGAGAAAGAATGGATTTGAATGCAATTTGGAATTAACAAAATAAACGAATGAAGAATATTTTTACCTCTTATCTGATAAGCAATCAAAGCATTTGAACTGCTCAATGAACAATAAAGAAAGAGCTAAGGTAAAAAAGTATATGTGTTACTAATAGTAAACCAATTTTATTTGGAGTTTGCTTTCAGCTGAACATGTTATAACTACAAATGAGGTGAGGCTTGATTAGGTGGCTTTGCAAGAACTAGGGAGGAACACAAGTTATGTACTTTAGGCTAAACATATGAATTTAGAAGATCAACTTTTCCAATTGGACATAAACAAAAGCAACCAATAATATATATATATATATAAACTTCCATAATATTTTCTCTATGGTGAAGTAATTTCATCGATAACCACTAAACGATTAAGTAGCGATGTATGCAAAGCTAGACAACGAACATTTCATAATACACTCGTTCTGCATATCTTTAGGATAAAAGATAAAACTGCGAAAAAATCCGTTTTCCTAAATAAAAAGATCAAGAAATCTATTTTGTATGGTTCTTATTTCGTTGAAAACGTTTCCATGAGACTTTCTTTCATTGAAGAAGTCCATGACTTGTTCTAGGTGATATGAGGTTGAACAGGCTTTAGAAAAAATGCAAAGAAGGGTACATGAGGGTGGAATAAAAATCAAAAAGATGACCCCTTCTTTCTTCCTGAGCATTACCGATAAATATTCATTCTTTATACGTTAGGTTGGGTTTCAGATGTATATCATTTATTATATGAAACCAAAAAGAAGAAATGACAAGAAAGTTGTATATAGATGGAGGAATAAATTATGATGTGGAAAACAAGGCAGGGGTTCAAATCCTGTCATCCCTACCTATTACTTCTCCTATGGGCAGTAACGAGGGATCAATTGAGATCGATTCAAATTGGACAAAATTCAGAGTTTCATTTTTCTATATGCATGCGGTACAAAAATCATCCTTTTCTTTACTGCTTTATCTCCCGGAAAGCGCTCTTAGTTCAGTTCGGTAGAACGTGTGTCTCCAAAACCCAATGTCGTAGGTTCAAATCCTACAGAGCGTGATTCTGTTCTTGTTATGTCGAATCCAAAAAAAAGAACTTATATAAATATAAGAAAATGAGACAGTAATGAGGTCCATATCGTCATCGTAATAAAAAGAAAGATCTGCAAGCATTCTTTATGGGAGTCGGGGCTTTCTGATTTGAAGTTGCTGGAAAAGGACCTCTGTGATCGGTTGATCATTAGTCGTTTTTTTAAGGTAAGTAGGCAGGGGTGTCTTGATCGAAACCGAACTTCAATTCCACCCAGCTCAGATTCTATGCAGCAGTGGGGAAGACCTGTTTATACTTTTATTGAGAATTCCATTTCTTCCTGCCGCACCCCAATTCTTTCCCAGCAGTTGAAAATTGATATGAGATCTTGAACCCAGGGGGCTCCTATGTTCTGGGCAGAGGCATTGATGCGGGCTATTAGAATAAGGTGGTAAGGTCCAGGCATCTTCAAACCCCACATATGCCCTCTTTGATCTAGTAAGGGGAATGAAAGAAACAGGAATGTTGCACAGTAAAGTGTCAGCACTCATCCCCAAACTCCATAGGCCCCGCAATAGAAAGAGTTTACTTCGGTGCCGGAGAGCCGAAACCGCTAACCGAAACAAGACATATTCACTTTGACCACAGCCACCCGCACTTGCCTACCCGACTGGCTATTTTAGCTATTCTCTCTTCAACCTTCCTCTAACCTAAAATAGTCGTACCGCTCCCCCTTTAGAGATAGATTTCTTTATTCTCTAAGCTAGCTAAACGCCCGAAACATAATAAGCTAAGCCTCCGTCGATTTAGCCAAAGCAGGCCTGGAGAAAATAATGGGAGTCGGTGTCCCTTAAACGCCTTGTTTCCTCTTCTTTACGGTGGCTTCTTCTTAAATGAAAGAAGATCTCTGCTGCGCTTATGCCTTCAAACCCGAAAACAGTGGTTATTACGACACCAGGTGAAATAGCTGCTTTTTCTTCTCTTCCTCCCCTCGACCTATTGAAGTTGCGCTCACCCGCAGCCCTAAGCCCTACAGTTCCTTCGCTTACCGCCTAATCTTAATCTATTGCCCTGCCTCCAAGAGAAGAAATGGCACCAACCGATACAATGGCAGCTAGTTCCAGGGAAGCTGCTTCAATGGAAGTTGGATTGCCTAGTTGCTTTTGAGTTCGATTTGAACTAGTTTCCAAGCTTTTTTTTCATCCATGCCTATAAGTATAATTATCTTTTCCAATCCGAGTGTTCCATCGGACTTACTCCATTTGCTTCTAGGGATAGATAGGGCTGGAGTCGTCAGTGCTAGAATGAAATGTGAATGAGAGCATAGATTGATTGTCTCACTGCATGTACGTATAGTAACCGGTTAATAATACTAAGGGTCCCTAATACTAATCTCGACATGAGAGGAACGTGTCCTCTCGGCCTTGATATATACTAACAAATATGGTTTTTTCACTCAGACATGAGAGGTGAGATCGATTATATGATGGAGACAGATGGAGGAGCAGAAAGTGAGAGATTGTGGCGTGAAGCACATGTAAGGTGTACAACTCTTGAGACGGATGCATCGAGGTGCCGGCCTGTGAGAACGCTCGTCATAGCGTTGCGCCATAATTTTGTGATGGGTCTTTCGTTTTAAAAATAGGAGTTTTTCGGGTCTAGTTTACCGGTCCGTCAATAAATGCGTATGAAAAGTGAAATAGTTGATGTGATGGATGTGCCCGGTATCGATCAATGAAACATCGGCTCGACGCAGGATTTCAATAGAACGAAAAACATCGTAAGTAGTAGAGGGATAGGTACTTATTCCCGGCCAGCGGTATCATTGCTGCTCCCCGCCTAATGCGGATCATTGTGCAATGCTTATGTGAAATCTCAATCCAAAACTTCTTCGTTTCGTTGGAAAAACCAACGCCGACGTCAAGATCAGTCTCCTTTCCTTTCAAAAGTGAGCGAGCAGAGCTGAAAAAGATGGAGTTACCTGGAGATGAGATTTCTTTCTACGGATATGAAGGATAGAAATATGCTATTTGCTGCTATTCCATCTATTTGTGCATCAAGTCCGAAGAAGATCTCAATCTATAATGAAGAAATGATAGTAGCTCGTTGTTTTATAGGCTTTCTCATATTCAGTCGGAAGAGTTTAGGTAAGACTTTCAAAGAAACTCTCGACGGGAGAATCGAGTCTATTCAGGAAGAATTGCTGCAATTCTTCAATCCTAACGAAGTAATTCCGGAGGAATCCAATGAACAACAACGATTACTTAGGATCAGCTTGCGAATTTGCAGCACCGTAGTAGAATCATTACCAACGGCACGCTGTGCGCCTAAGTGCGAAAAGACAGTGCAAGCTTTGTTATGCCGAAACCTAAATGTAAAGTCAGCAACACTTCTAAATGCCACTTCTTCCCGCCGCATCCGTCTTCAGGACGATATAGTCACAGGTTTTCACTTTTCAGTGAGTGAAAGATTTGTATCCGGGTCTACGTTCAAAGCTTCTACCATAGACCTAATTCGAGAAGGCTTGATAGTCCTAAGAAAGGTGAGGGTGGGGGGTTCTATTTAGGAAGAATAAGAAGAATCTCATTCATGTGTTCATGCTAACAGAAGAGCGGATCCAATACACATAAGACTTTTTTTCAGGAAATTCCTAATGTAAATGATGAATTTGGGATGTCATGCCCCACAAGTTAGTTGCCCAAGCGCTCCCTAGGAGGGCAGTCTACCACAAGATAGAGTTTGAGCCTGGAGCCAAAGCCCCAACCCCTCCATTTTAGGTTTTTATCAGGAAAGAATTTCAGGAAGTCATATCGGCCAGATAAGCCTCTGACGGCTCCATATTGATTTTTCCCCAGTTTTCTTTCAGAAGAAGCGGGAGCCATTTTGCATTGAAACTCGGTATCAGCAGAGTCATCTCCTGAGAAAGACTTCTTTCTTATTTATACAAGATTTCAGAGAACATAGTGAAGCCCTCAAAGCGCTAACAAAGTCGTAAGTAGAGAAGTTTTCCAAAAAGATACCTCGTTTTTCCATTAAGTGTGCGTTGTCTGATGAAGAATAACGGGGGAGCCAACTCAATAACCTAGCGGAGGAACCGTCCGGACTTGAAACAGCGGATGCAACCCTTGCATTTCGTTCTTTTGTTCTTTACTCTATTTTCGCTTTGGCACTCACTTCCTTTGGAATAAGGGCATTTTTCTTCTCTACTCGTTCCGTTGACCATCAAACAGTTTCTTAATTATGTTATGTCAAATGATGGGAAAAAGGAAGGAGTAATCAAAAAAGACTAGAACTACCCGATCCGTTGAAATACGATACGAAGGAAACGGACTTCAATCCCTCATTCTTATTGTTTGTTCTTCTGATCCCCTTGTTTTTCACTCGCTTAATTCGGAAGAGGAAAACGACAGCAGCTAAAGTGAGAAATAAACAACTGCTCGGAAAGCTTCGGTTTGAGCGTTGGTTTTGATGACAGTGAAGAAAGCTCGCCCAAAAGACGTACGTGGAACCAATGATACCAAAAAAAGAATCAAATATGAGGAGAACTGGGTGCATTGGTAAACGGCTCCGCCATAGCTTGTACGACTTCTGAATCCTATTAATGGCGCTCTCCGAATAAATAAGTAGATACAGGCGGACTACATACACGTGCTCTCCGAGTAGGGAAAGTGAGAAATCTACGGTCTTCCATCCGCGGATGTGACAAATCCAATCCAATTTGGTCTTGTCCCGTGGCTCGGACCCGGTCGCGTAAATGCAGCTACCACTACGACGGGATACTCTAGTTATTTACTCTGTTTCAATCCCTATTTGGCCATTCAACAGTAGCGTACGGCCTTTGGAAAGCATCTCTTCCTAGAGGGGACTCCCGCTTGTGATCTTCTTCCTTGGGTCGGAGAAAATAGAACTTACCAATTGGAAATGGAAATGCCGAATGAATTGAACCAAACTACGGAAACTGTGGTTGAGCTTGCCTGTCATCAACGAAGGATGGTTGTGAAGTTGGTGGAAGAAAGCAAACCAATGAATGCAGCTAGTCACCCCGAAAGGCGAGCCCATGTCTTTTGAGAAACTGACACAACCTGTTGTGTTGACTTATCTTATACTAAGGGTCCGTCCCAGCCAACAAGGGATTTCTCATAATTCTAGGATGAAACAGCATCATATCTCAGCTTGATTATGAGAGAGATTGAAGTGAAAGAACCCGGTTTCAGAGCGTGGAAACGGAAAAGAATGAGGTGAAAGGGCCGACCCATGCGGCCCACTTAGAATGTGCTTTGACTTCCCCAGGTTGTACAATAGCACTATTTTCTGGACCCAAGTTCGAAAGGATTAGGGCACTGGATTGAAGAATAGCTCAGTCCGATAGAAACTTAGGTTGGGCTGGCGGAGGGATGAGTGGAGCTTCTGTATGACATGTACTGGTGTTTCATTAGTCCCTTGATCGGGTACCCGAAGCTCGCTTTGAGGAAGCAGTGCCATTTGGTTCTTCCTTCTTTCACGTCCATCCGCGAATGATTTGAGAATTCTTTTCATCACTGTTTGGATCGCAGACTTGACCGTTGTCTATAGAAAGAAAGTGCTCACTCGTTTTCTGTTTGTTTTCATGTGCGCATACACTCAGCCTAATTTAGTAAGTGTGAAGTGGAAGGGCGAGTACGGGTGAAAGCCCACTACCTTCCGGATAAAAGATATGCTCGATTTATAGATAGCTTTGCTTCACTATATAGCGTGGGACGAATTGATAAGCTCTGAATGCAGGAAGGGAAACCTTAGAGCTTTCTTCGCTTATCTTCCCAAGCAGACCATATGATTCTCATTATTCTATTTCTCTGTCTTTCCAACCAGCATTCCCGCTTATTCTGATTGGAGTGATGTGTGGTACCGGGGATAATGCAATTGATGGTGCTTGTGGCCCCACGGAATGACCGTATAAAAGGAAATAGGCAGCAAGGGAGTTGGGTAGACTAAAGATACTGCCTTTAGCCCTCTGCGGCCTTTTTTTTGAAGTCGAGTCGTAAGGAAAGATCGATAGGATTTGGTCCATTTGGTGTCCTTCCAGACGGAGAAGCGAGAACCCTTTCTGCTTTGACCGCTTGCCCTCCTGGCACAGATGTGGAAAAGGTCTCAGTTGCGGAATCAAATATGAATGAAGTTAGAACAATCAGCGTAAGCTCTTTCTCTAGGGCCACTATCAATAATGACAAGAACTCTTACCAACTAGCTTAACGCATCCGGTCTCCTTCTCCTTCGTACCCCTAGCGGATATGAATAATAGGAAGAAACAGGTCCTTTCTAAAGGCGGGCATTAGACCAGAGTTTCGTGAGCCGGAGAAGATCGATAAAGCTTAGAACTTGCTCGTTTGCAGGAGGAGGCGGTGGTATGACTCCGTCCGTTGAACGAGCATTTCGTGCCACCTGTTCGGCGTCCACATCCACTACCATTTTCTGATCCCAGTATCTATAGCAAAATCGCTATTTGCCTCACTCTATAGAAGGCCTCCCGTATGTAAGATCACCAACCAAGTTCCTTTCTTCTTTTGTTTGTGCCATCTTTACCAACTTCTACTTCTTGGCTGGCTTGATGCTTACAGGTCTTGCCTCTGCTGATACTGGTCATGGGGACAAGAACTCCGTGGGAAGAGAGCAGATACCAATCCTAAACAACCCTTAGAATGGCCTCATCCAAACGGATGATTGTCATTGATAAGACGGGCAGGTGGTATGTTGATACTGAGCCGCTTCCCCTGTAGTTGTTAGCTCGTTCTTGACAAATCCGATCGGGTCTTCATAATCTGGAGTAAAAGGATTCGAACCTTTGCATGCCGATACCAAAAACCGATGCCTTACCACTTGGCTATACTCCAAACAAACGGTAGGTTCCTGGAGAACCGTGGAAACTAGTTAGTTCAAATCGAACTCAAAAGCAATGCGCATTATCTACGCCTTTTTTTGATTCACCAAGACCCGGCTGATACAAACGAATAGTGGGAGTTCTTTCTTACGAATATAAATGGAGGAAATATCCCTAGTACCTTTGTCCTCTGCAAAGATCATAAGATCAGATGGAGTTGGATTGATTTCTCGCATCTACTAGATCAGAGATCAGAGTCAGGGGAGCTCTCGTAAGTGAGCCTAAGTAAGTAGTGTGGTTCGAGCGGATCAGTCACCGCTGAGTTCTGCTTTCCTCGCAGAGTTGGTTTTAGCCGGAACCGCGCTCTTGCCTTCTTCTTGTGCCCCTTGATTATTGATCTGAATTCAAGTTAGATTAGAGAATACCGGTGCCTTTTGATCCACCCTTAGGTTTGAAAACTGTGGAGGTTCAGTTACAAAATGCAGTTTATGAGGCTGCTTTGTATGCCAGTGTGCAGGAAGGAGAGTTGGAAGATATACCTAGATCCCCCAATAGAGAAAAGAGCGAGCAGGTTACCTACTCTTGTGGTGGATGGCGGCACTAGAAGTTGATGCTTTTTATGGACGGACATAGAAATTCGATTTCCAATAGAGCTGCAAATGCAAAATGGCTCCCGCTTCTTCTGAAAGAAAACTGGGGAAAAATCAATATGGAGCCGTCAGAGGCTTATCTGGCCGATATGACTTCCTGAAATTCTTTCCTGATAAAAACCTAAAATGGAGGGGTTGGGGCTTTGGCTCCAGGCTCAAACTCTATCTTGTGGTAGACTGCCCTCCTAGGGAGCGCTTGGGCAACTAACTTGTGGGGCATGACATCCCAAATTCATCATTTACATTAGGAATTTCCTGAAAAAAAGTCTTATGTGTATTGGATCCGCTCTTCTGTTAGCATGAACACATGAATGAGATTCTTCTTATTCTTCCTAAATAGAACCCCCCACCCTCACCTTTCTTAGGACTATCAAGCCTTCTCGAATTAGGTCTATGGTAGAAGCTTTGAACGTAGACCCGGATACAAATCTTTCACTCACTGAAAAGTGAAAACCTGTGACTATATCGTCCTGAAGACGGATGCGGCGGGAAGAAGTGGCATTTAGAAGTGTTGCTGACTTTACATTTAGGTTTCGGCATAACAAAGCTTGCACTGTCTTTTCGCACTTAGGCGCACAGCGTGCCGTTGGTAATGATTCTACTACGGTGCTGCAAATTCGCAAGCTGATCCTAAGTAATCGTTGTTGTTCATTGGATTCCTCCGGAATTACTTCGTTAGGATTGAAGAATTGCAGCAATTCTTCCTGAATAGACTCGATTCTCCCGTCGAGAGTTTCTTTGAAAGTCTTACCTAAACTCTTCCGACTGAATATGAGAAAGCCTATAAAACAACGAGCTACTATCATTTCTTCATTATAGATTGAGATCTTCTTCGGACTTGATGCACAAATAGATGGAATAGCAGCAAATAGCATATTTCTATCCTTCATATCCGTAGAAAGAAATCTCATCTCCAGGTAACTCCATCTTTTTCAGCTCTGCTCCCAACTTAAGAGAAAGGAAAGGAGACTGATCTTGACGTCGGTGTCGGTTTTTCCAACGAAACGAATAAGTTTTGGATTGAGATTTCACATAAGCATTGCACAATGATCCGCATTAGGCGGGGAGCAGCAATGATACCGCTGGCCGGGAATAAGTACCTATCCCTCTACTACTGACGATGTTTTTCGTTCTATTGAAATCCTGCGTCGAGCCGATGTTTCATTGATCGATACCGGGCACATCCATCACATCAACTATTTCACTTTTCATACGCATTTATTGACGGACCGGTAAACTAGACCCGAAAAACTCCTATTTTTAAAACGAAAGACCCATCACAAAATTATGGCGCAACGCTATGACGAGCGTTCTCACAGGCCGGCACCTCGATGCATCCGTCTCAAGAGTTGTACACCTTACATGTGCTTCACGCCACAATCTCTCACTTTCTGCTCCTCCATCTGTCTCCATCATATAATCGATCTCACCTCTCATGTCTGAGTGAAAAAACCATATTTGTTAGTATATATCAAGGCCGAGAGGACACGTTCCTCTCATGTCGAGATTAGTATTAGGGACCCTTAGTATTATTAACCGGTTACTATACGTACATGCAGTGAGACAATCAATCTATGCTCTCATTCACATTTCATTCTAGCACTGACGACTCCAGCCCTATCTATCCCTAGAAGCAAATGGACCCTAGAAGCAAATGGAGTAAGTCCGATGGAACACTCGGATTGGAAAAGATAATTATACTTATAGGCATGGATGAAAAAAAAGCTTGGAAACTAGTTCAAATCGAACTCAAAAGCAACTAGGCAATCCAACTTCCATTGAAGCAGCTTCCCTGGAACTAGCTGCCATTGTATCGGTTGGTGCCATTTCTTCTCTTGGAGGCAGGGCAATAGATTAAGATTAGGCGGTAAGCGAAGGAACTGTAGGGCTTAGGGCTGCGGGTGAGCGCAACTTCAATAGGTCGAGGGGAGGAAGAGAAGAAAAAGCAGCTATTTCACCTGGTGTCGTAATAACCACTGTTTTCGGGTTTGAAGGCATAAGCGCAGCAGAGATCTTCTTTCATTTAAGAAGAAGCCACCGTAAAGAAGAGGAAACAAGGCGTTTAAGGGACACCGACTCCCATTATTTTCTCCAGGCCTGCTTTGGCTAAATCGACGGAGGCTTAGCTTATTATGTTTCGGGCGTTTAGCTAGCTTAGAGAATAAAGAAATCTATCTCTAAAGGGGGAGCGGTACGACTATTTTAGGTTAGAGGAAGGTTGAAGAGAGAATAGCTAAAATAGCCAGTCGGGTAGGCAAGTGCGGGTGGCTGTGGTCAAAGTGAATATGTCTTGTTTCGGTTAGCGGTTTCGGCTCTCCGGCACCGAAGTAAACTCTTTCTATTGCGGGGCCTATGGAGTTTGGGGATGAGTGCTGACACTTTACTGTGCAACATTCCTGTTTCTTTCATTCCCCTTACTAGATCAAAGAGGGCATATGTGGGGTTTGAAGATGCCTGGACCTTACCACCTTATTCTAATAGCCCGCATCAATGCCTCTGCCCAGAACATAGGAGCCCCCTGGGTTCAAGATCTCATATCAATTTTCAACTGCTGGGAAAGAATTGGGGTGCGGCAGGAAGAAATGGAATTCTCAATAAAAGTATAAACAGGTCTTCCCCACTGCTGCATAGAATCTGAGCTGGGTGGAATTGAAGTTCGGTTTCGATCAAGACACCCCTGCCTACTTACCTTAAAAAAACGACTAATGATCAACCGATCACAGAGGTCCTTTTCCAGCAACTTCAAATCAGAAAGCCCCGACTCCCATAAAGAATGCTTGCAGATCTTTCTTTTTATTACGATGACGATATGGACCTCATTACTGTCTCATTTTCTTATATTTATATAAGTTCTTTTTTTTGGATTCGACATAACAAGAACAGAATCACGCTCTGTAGGATTTGAACCTACGACATTGGGTTTTGGAGACACACGTTCTACCGAACTGAACTAAGAGCGCTTTCCGGGAGATAAAGCAGTAAAGAAAAGGATGATTTTTGTACCGCATGCATATAGAAAAATGAAACTCTGAATTTTGTCCAATTTGAATCGATCTCAATTGATCCCTCGTTACTGCCCATAGGAGAAGTAATAGGTAGGGATGACAGGATTTGAACCCCTGCCTTGTTTTCCACATCATAATTTATTCCTCCATCTATATACAACTTTCTTGTCATTTCTTCTTTTTGGTTTCATATAATAAATGATATACATCTGAAACCCAACCTAACGTATAAAGAATGAATATTTATCGGTAATGCTCAGGAAGAAAGAAGGGGTCATCTTTTTGATTTTTATTCCACCCTCATGTACCCTTCTTTGCATTTTTTCTAAAGCCTGTTCAACCTCATATCACCTAGAACAAGTCATGGACTTCTTCAATGAAAGAAAGTCTCATGGAAACGTTTTCAACGAAATAAGAACCATACAAAATAGATTTCTTGATCTTTTTATTTAGGAAAACGGATTTTTTCGCAGTTTTTTCTTTTATCCTAAAGATATGCAGAACGAGTGTATTATGAAATGTTCGTTGTCTAGCTTTGCATACATCGCTACTTAATCGTTTAGTGGTTATCGATGAAATTACTTCACCATAGAGAAAATATTATTGAAGTTTATATATATATATTATTGGTTGCTTTTGTTTATGTCCAATTGGAAAAGTTGATCTTCTAAATTCATATGTTTAGCCTAAAGTACATAACTTGTGTTCCTCCCTAGTTCTTGCAAAGCCACCTAATCAAGCCTCACCTCATTTGTAGTTATAACATGTTCAGCTGAAAGCAAACTCCAAATAAAATTGGTTTACTATTAGTAACACATATACTTTTTTACCTTAGCTCTTTCTTTATTGTTCATTGAGCAGTTCAAATGCTTTGATTGCTTATCAGATAAGAGGTAAAAATATTCTTCATTCGTTTATTTTGTTAATTCCAAATTGCATTCAAATCCATTCTTTCTCATAACTTGAGAATATGTACAGCGCAGAACAGAAAAGAAGGCTGATTTGATGAGTTGTAGGGGCGGACCCACTTCCACTGATTTCTTGCGGGAAGGTTCTATAAGGGAAGAAGAATCAGAGCTGTGACCTGGTAACCTTGATTTCTTTCGGAACGTCATTACGAGAGTAACAAAGAAAGAATAACGTAGATAGGAAGGAGCGAGCCGAGCCCCAAGGATAATGAATTGGTATGCCGGGTGCTTACTTGAGCAAGAAGCCAAGTCATCGATAATCAAAGAAAGGTGTGAGTGAACGAGCCCAACTTTCCGATTCAAATATGACTCCTTTCCACTTTCAACAAATAGAGAAATCTCCGCTAGGCTAGCAGTGGGTAACCAACGTAGTGCCCCATTCGTTCCATGACATCCAATCAGTTCTCCTCGGATTCCAATCCAATCTCCCAATCAGTGAGAAATAGACGGTCGGATGAGATCTCGAACGTTGTCCCTACCTACTGAGGAATCAAAAGTGTACGTAGAAAAATAGAGTGTTGGAAATGCATCGAGGAGAACTTACCTTGTGAGTCACTACTCCGGCACTGGGCAGGAATACTACTAGCGAGGCTTATAGGCGGCTAGTTCTTAAAGAAATCTGTCAGCTATAACCTAGCCTATTGAATCTGGTACGCCCGAAGCACGAAACTAGATAGGTAGCCCTACCTACGACTAGAAAAGTATCGTATTTTTTTCTTCCAGTAAATCTTCCACTCATTCCTTCCATTATGGAATATCATTTGGAGTGTATTTTCCCTCTCAAAAAAGGCTTCGCCCTCACTTCACTGAACTTATTGGAAATGCCTAGGACAGAGTTCATTCACTTGCCCAGCAGCCCTACTCCTCATAGTTGATCCGAATTTCTATCCCTGATTGACTCAATCAGGAAGAGGAAGACTTGATAAAAGATGAAAAGAAAGGATTGATTACCTTTTGAAGTCAAGAAAAGAAAGGAAAGGGCTATTTATGAGTTTATGTAGATGAAGTTTCAGATTCTTGGATGAGCGGAACATCTTTGAGACAAATCATCTCTACCCGGGTACATAGCTTCATCCAAACCATGGATCCACGAATTGTTGACTCGCTCTAGAAAAGAGCTTCGTAGTTGGGAGCTCTGAACCGATGATCGATATGGTTTCCTAGGATGAGAACTATGGTTTACTACTTGAAAGAAAGTTGTTTTATCTTTTTTTCACTTTTTGAGGTGTTTTGCCTAGTCTGAATTTCCCCTTCTTCTATTTGATCAAGATGGATAGCAAAAAAGCATGAATAGGCCTACTGGGATGGAAGGAGAGAAGGACTGAACGAGAAAAGGAAATACCTCTTTGTTTACCTTGGAATGAATTGCTCAACTACTTAGGTAACGAAACGAAACGTTCATCTACGATCTTTCTTAAAAAAAGATAGGACTGTACGGCAGTTCTCGTTAGTAGATTCGCAGAACAGAAGAAGAAGTTCACTCTGACTTGCGCACTACAAAAAGGCAGCCAACGACTTCGGACGTACTCCGTCTTTCGAGCCTCTGTTTAGCTTCAAAAGATAAGGCGCTAGTGCAACGAACGCTGCTTTGGTGCGTCCCACCCCAACTAACTAGTGCTTGACTTGACTTTCCCCCGCGCCCTATCCAATGAATAAGGAGAAGGCCGGCCTATCAATGACCGAGCCAGTCTGATCTCCTTTATACTGACCTCAAACAACGAGCGAAGTCGAGATGTTGATGAGAAAGGGGCTTTTCTCAAGGCCAAAGAGTGCTCTTTGAAGGCTACTATGCATCCTTACGAATACAAGAGTGGTTTTTTTTGTTTTGGGTATAGCAGGACTTGAACCTGCGACCATTAGGTTAAAAGCCCAATGCTCTACCAACTGAGCTATACACCCGATTTTACAAGAAGGCTTGGTGCGGAAAAGAAAAGAGGGCGGCCTGGCCCCTTTTCTTCTTATCATATCACAAGGGCGCGGCTCTGTATGGTATAGTACTGTGGAGCAAGTTTGGGAGTCCTTTCCACTCATTGAGGATTCTATCTAAAAAAGAAGGTCAACGGGGGAGACTACTTTGAAGTCCGGGCTGAACAAACTACTTCTCCTGCTACCAAAACAGAGAAATAAGGAAATAAGATGGATTCGTCTAATAAAATACCCAATGCCTGTAGTTGAAGAATTGTTGGATGAGTTATCTTGTGCTGTTTGGTTTACTAAGCTGGATCTGAGAGCTGGTTACCATCAGATAAGATTACATGAAGCAGACGAATACAAAACGGCATTCAAGACCCACGTCACTATGAATTTTAGGCTATTTGGGCTCACAAATGCACCACCCACCCTCCAGAGTGCTATGAACACAATTCTGGCTGAGCTGACTAGGGTTTGTGTACTTGTTTTTGTTGATGACATCTTAATCTACAGCAAATCCTTGCAAGATCATGTCACCCATTTGCAGCAAGTATTTGACCTTCTGAAGCAGAATCAACTATATGTGAAGTTGAATAAATGTTCATTTGCTCAACCACAGATAGAATACCTGGGTCATGTCATTAGTGGGCAAGGGGTGGCTACAGACTAAAAGAAGATCCTCACAGTGAAAGAGTGGCCTACTTCCAAGTCAAGCACATTAGAGTTTGGGCTTAGCAGGACAGGCGTTTCATTCACAGGAGCTTAGCTCATTTGACTGCTCAAAGACTTAAAACACCAATGCAGCACAAAGCTTTCCTTTCCTCAAGCTCATGGGATTACAATATACCATCCAATAAAAGGCTCAGAGAATAGGGCAGCTGATGCACCACTATCTAGATTACATGAGCCAGATGAACTCAATGCCATTACTTCCTGTCAACCACAATGGCTCACTGATATTGTTGCAGGGTACAGCAAAGACACATTCACCCAGAATTGACTATCTGAATTGGCAGTCCTGAGCACTCACAAGAATAGCAAATATTCATTGCATAATGGGGTCATTCGATATAGAGGAAGAGTATGGGTTGGTGCAAACTTCTAAATGAAAAAAAACATCTTGCAAGCACTTCATGCCAGTGGTATTGGTGCCCACTCTGGCATTACTGCTACTTATCACCGCATCAAGGCACTATTTGCTTGGACAGGAATCTTTCAATCAGTGGAATCTTTTGTCAACAAGTGTCAAATCTGTCAGCAAGCTAAGGTAGAACATTAAAAACTCCCTGGCCTCTTCGATCCTCTACCCATTCCTGATGAAGCATGGTCCATTATCAGCATTGACTTCATCACTGGATTACCAAAGTCCCATTACTATGATTCAATTCAGGTGGTGCACGAGACAAGCCAAACAAACAGAAACCGAATTAATACCGAAGAACACAAGCTGTGGGCCGTAAAGTGGAAACGGTTGCAGGCCAAAGCTGTCCCCCTTTGCCACTAAGACTTGAATCTTTAACCATCGGAATACCCGGTACTCTCTCTACCAAACAGGCAAGATAGTCTTATCTTGAACTCTGTCCCTTCTCTAATGATTGACAGGTTTAGTGCCTGGTAGTAAGGGTATTTTGTGGTCTATTGTCCTCCTAGGAGGTCACTCTGTAGGCTCAGCAAACAATTCACTGAAGCCATTCAAGACCGGTTGCAGGGCAGACAGACCATTGACTTGACATGACCGTAATACATACAGAATAGGAAGGATAAGCTATAAGATAGAGATCCGGATTGTTGTGCTCCGGAATAAAGAAGAATACCATCTTGTCTAATCAAATACGAATACCATCTTATTGATTTAGTCAGCTTGCATCAACACATAAGATGTGATATGAGTAGTGGGAAATAAACTCTTCTTTGATCACTTGAAACATAGTAGAAAGCATCCAAAACAGAATGAAATGCTGTTCAAAAGAAGAAGCTACCTGGCCCAACCACTACACCATTTTGCCTAATGTGTGACTACCCATATCAGTTACAACATCTTCCGTTTCCAAGTTTTCAGTGCCTTTTTCTTATAGTATACAAAATAGGATTCTGGATTGCTCTTCATTTCGTTCAATTTATCCCCTTGCTTTTCAACGTATATATATTAACCCGCCTTGTTTACCTATTTCTTCTACAATTCACATGACTCATTGAAACCAACTTTCTCCTTCCTACATTTTATCTCTACAGCAGTTATCCTGTATAATGATTTCTTTTTGGTCGCTACTCTCCTAACCGACGAGTCGGAGAGGATACGAATGTCCATTCACCCTACCACCCATCTTCCTTCTAGCTTCCTTGATCAACGACGAGTAAAGATCCCGGAAAAGATCCAAGGGAGTACAATACACTTTATATTCACGTCTTGAATAATGAGGGGGGTAAAGAAGAAAGTCCGATTTCTCTCTCCTTTGCGGATATGCCCTTATTCAGCTCTTGAAAGAAAGAGAGATAGAAAGAGAGAATGATCAAACTCAACTAGACGGCATTTCCTCTTGTTCAAACCTCTCTTGCCGAGTCTTCTCCTCATAGCGAGTTTCGCTCTCGCTTCGCGTGTCCTAAACATAAAAAAAAGAAAGAATTGATTGTGAAAGACAAGTGTTTCATTCCCCTCCCTAATCGTTGAAATTCGAACTGTCCGCTAGCTCCTCCTTTGTTTGGATTATAGCCCTTCCTTGGGGATTTACTATCCAAAGTCAATCTTTCCAGTTTCAAATGCTACTATTTCTTCGTGGGCAGAAAGTCCAAAATCTTCTTTTTCCGGTAGGTCATGCTTTGCCTTTTGCAGATGCTAGTACAGTCCTATTTCAATCAAAAAGTAGAGTCCTATTTTCAAGTACAGACCACCGCTTTCTTTTTCTTTGGACTGAAGACCCGCCTGAGTTGATAGTGCTGACTTCCCACCCGAGACTGACTTGCTTACCTCTGCACCAACAGCTTAAATAGTAGAATTTATAACACTCCATTCTTCTATAGATAGCCTAGAATCGGAACTAGAATATGTGCCCGACTTACCTATTTCCAAGACAGTTACTCAACTTCCATCGCCGCTTGACACTCTCGTAGTAGATCATAAGAGAAGTATTCTTTAAAGAAATTCGTATAGAAAGATGGACTAGCTCGAGACCTTGGCTTCAAACAATCGATTGAATCTGGATTCCTTTGCTTATCCTTCCTAGCTATAGTCTCTCTTGTGCCTTCGGCAGTCAAAGTGAAAGATTTCTGTATCAGCAGTTTGTTTCCCCATTTGCTCAAAGAACGCATCAAACCTGTTCCCTCACCGTATCAAAAGATCAAGCAGAAGAGTCCTCTTCTTCAAGAAGAGTTTTTCATTTCACTCTTCCGCAGCAATGCCCGGGCAATAAAACAATATGAGCAAAACAATATCATAGCAAACGGTATGTGCTGGTTGGATAGAGCAATCAGTAGTTTACGTTCGAGCCAATCTTCTCTCTTTAGAGACATTCGACGAAAAGCAAGCTTACCAATAAGAAACAGCTGGCATGGCAGTATCTTCTATATCTTCTATAATGAATATAATGTGCACACCTGGCTTTAACCAGATAAAATCTAGTACAGCAGGAAGGATGTCATATTTCTGGTCCACTACTTAGACTCTACGAGGGCTTTAGGTGAGGAACTACTTATCTCCCGAGGCACCCTTCTCCTGAGTCCTACCCAGCTCAAGTTTAAGAATGCGCACAGCCCCAAGGATAGGTAGAGGGGGATCTTGTTCTGTTCAGTGCCGCCTCTTCCTCGGCCATTCAAGAAAGGGATTTGCTTCTTCTTACAGGTCCTTGAGAAAAAGAAGAAAGATAGGAAAGGAATTAGGGCGTTGCCGAAGGCAATGGTCCAGCTTGTGTGAATGGATTTCATTGTTTTTTTAGATTCCACTATTTGTTCGATAGCAAGCAAACTCTCCCAATTTAGGACCTTCAGTGATCTTACAACGAACATTGTAAATGACAATCAACGAATTCCGGCGAAATAGAAGATCTACGGGTCACCATAGTCTTCTGATACACAAATAGGATTCCGCACTCTTAAACAAGAGGTTGCCACTTAGCATAAGGAAAGGGAAGAGTAAGGCCAGCATTGACTAGAGCTACTGATATCTCGGGACACTATGTGAAATAGCTACGATATGCTTGCTATTCTGGGAAGATAAGTCATGCCTTAGGAAACTAGTCATGTTATGATCGAATTGGAATGTGCGGGCTTTGTGACTACCACTGATTGGAGGATCAAGAAGCCTACTAGTTCACTCTTCCTGCGATATCTGATCAATCGCTCCTGCCGGTTGTACAGATTCTATCACTGGCTTTAGGTTATTCCTTCTCGGACCTGACGTCTCCATCACTACTAATAAGGAAGGCCACTTTCTTTTGTATCGGGCCTTCAAAACGCAACGCAGTAGAAACAGATAGCTGAGTAGAGAGTGCGGCCGAAGCATCCATAGCTTAGCGATTATGTTCTTATAGATAAGGATTAGACGGATGTAGACAACCAAGAAATCTAAGGTGAACCAATAGAAATAGAGTCTGGTGGAAGCGGTCATCCCGTGGGGAGAGACTCAAGAATATGATAATATGATGACTCCGCTGCGCTGCTCTGCTGACTAGCCGTTTCCTCTTCTAAGTAAATAACCAGCTTCAGTTCATGCTCCTTGCTGGCATAACCATATTAAGCTGCATTGGATAAACAATCGAAACTCCGTAATTGTTAATAGTAGGGTAGCGAAGTAGCCGGGGTTGCACGCGTCATCAGAATTCTAGTATAAGGAAGCGACGGGAAGGGAAAGGTGATTACAAAATACGGATACGTAAGGGTTGTGTAGTATTTAGCTTACAAGGATTGACTCGACACCATCGATGCGTAGTCTATCAATCAATTTAATGGGACTTATTTATATGCCTGTTACGAGGGGAATCTGCCTGTTATTCAATCTATCTCTTCAATCTGCTTACTGGTTTCCTTCTCGGCCAATGGAACATCTATTGCTTCCTAATCTGGAACTGAACTAAACAGAAATCTTGGTCAAGTATTGGGAAAAGGAAAGAGGCCCTTTTCTTTTTCAAAACTAAGAAGGAGATGTGCATAGCGTTGTAAAGATCGGCAGAAGAGGAAGGGTGCAGTTAAGTTACAACATCTTCTGTTTCCAAGTCGATAGGCTTCTTTTGATAAAGGAAACTATTCCTCTGCTCGCTATACTCAAACCCTTGCCATTTCCTCGATTCCCGTTGAGAAAACAATCGATTGACCATTTTAGGACCTATTCTTCAGAATATAGAGGTATCGAAGATCTAGAAACGATGCGATGACTCCTGTTCGATCCTTTTCCGATGAAATGAATGAATTACCACGCTTTCCGCCGGCTGATAAAGAACTTTTTGATGATCGATTGCTTCACCCATGATCTGATGATCTTGCTATAACATAACGATACTGCATTTCCCCTCTTCCTTGTCTCTACTTACTTGTTCATTGCTCGACTCGAGGGAGGGGCTCTATATAGCTGTTTTGCCTTCTTTCTTGGACTCTCAGGTGAGCGCTTAGGCCAAGCCACAATTACCAAGGCATGATTGAATCCGCCAAAGAGAAGGGAATAGATGATCTCACTGGAAAAAGTTGCGTAACCCCCCCCCCCCCGTTTTTTTGGCATGATTTCAAGATTTTGACCTGATTTATGAGAAAAGAACTTAGTTTTGCATTAACCCGAAAGAATCTCCTTATAATTGAGTGTGCAGTAAAGGGGGTTGTTACACCAAATCCCTCTGGTGAAGCTCTATCCAACTGCTTGTTAATAGCGGATTGGGTATTGGTCGATCGAAAGCTGTGATACGCAAAATCCTCAGCAGAATGAAATGCGGACTACAATTAAGTTAGTTGAAAAAGAGAGTAAGGAATGGGACCGTCAACAGGAACTCTTGAATTGAGGGTTTTTCACACTACCTATAGAGAGATTGAACCAACACGGTGCCCACGGTAACTCCTCCACCCGTACTGTTTGCTTTCGTGGGGCTTTGCTGCGCTTTGGATCTTATCAGGTGGCAACCACCTTCGGTTCTAGACTCTGGCACTTCCCCTGGCTGTGGCACTTTCACTGCCGCCTACTCCTACTATTGGGTCGGTTGTGGTTGGTGTTTTGATTCAAAAGTGGAGAATAGATTGTTCATTGCGAAGGAAATCAGAAATCTACATACAAGGGTCAAGATGTAAGCTCAAGTTAAGTGGACGGGTCCAAAGATCAGGGAAAAGGGTAGACCGGGACATGGTTGCAAGGGCTATATATCTATATAGTTACAAATGAATGAAAACGCCATGCTTAAAGCCAAAAGAATAAGCTCTTGATACGGATCTCTTTCATCTTGTAAATAAAGTAGGGGCGTCCCTAACTACAGCTTCCTACCATAAGTCAGACATTCAGCTAATACTGAAGAAATCTTCTTCTGGGGACACCTCTCTAAAATAAGAATGATGGCGTTTTTGATCTTATTCGTTTTCTGATCGAGAAATGCGAGAATGTAGTTATTTTTATGAAACCGGATATTCAACATGCTTTCCTCGACCAGATCTATTTACGGGAGTCGTATTTCGAACTGACCCCGGGTCTGATCTAGAAATGGTAAATCCTATTTGATCTTCAAGGTTAAGTACTTCTGCGAGACTATCAGCATCTTATCTGGTTGATAGCACTCAACCCACTGACTATACGTTTTATATGGGAGCCCTAACTCCACCATGCAATTCAACAAGCTGAGGACGGAGAAGTCAACCGGTCTCACGTTTTCTTCTTTTCTTTTTAAAGAACCTGCCCCGAAGGAAAGCATATTATAGGGGAAGAGCTAGCTTCATTCGAGCTGGATGGGCTAAAAGCTTTCGTTGAGACAAAGCAGGCAAAAAAAAGTTCGAGAACAGGATAACTAACGTTTGGAACCAAGAGATCTCATAGTTCTTCAAGTGAGAAGCTGAGAAGGGATGACACCCATTTGACCTAGAAGACCGATGATCAAGTGTCAAATTCTAAGCCAAGAGATGGCAATGGGACTATAGGAGCACGGTACTAAACCATCATACCATACCGGTGACTTCACCAACCGAAACCAACTCAAATAAGTTCAGGGAGGAAAAGAAGACGGTCATGATAGATTGGTGAATGAGGAAGGAAAAGAAAGCCTAAACTATCCAAGTAAGATAGCGAAAGAGAAAGCTGTCTTTAAAGCCTGTTTTGACCAAGCAAGCAAGCTGGAGCACCTTTCACGCTAGCTTCCCATCGCTCGAAGTACACTTCCGGTGCACTTCTCACTGCTCAACCACTTTATCTTTAACCTAACCGCCTTCTAAAACTTCCACGGGAAAGCCAGTAGAGTATGCCTTGGTTTAAGAGAGGAGCTCAGGTCCATCTTGTGCTCACAATACATCTTATTTAGCAGGACCTCTGGGCTCTTTAGAGAAAGGCGAAGTCTCTACTTGTTAACCATGGATGCCTGTTATATTGACTTATAGAGTGAAGAACAAGCCCACTTTCCATATCCCTTTCGTCCGGATGATCGATTGCCTCATTCTTCTTCGAAAATAAGTGCATTTGGCCATTGTGTTTTTCCAACTTTCGTAATAGATCTGGGCATGCATGGTTTTCAATAGATAACCCTAGGCCTTCTTCGTTTCCCCACGGGCATTCACTTCTCTTCAAGCTCGGGATTAGCGAAACATGGATCCGACGCCCATCTCTTTTTCCACTTTGCAAGGCTGAGAGACTTTACCAATTGATAAAAAAAAGCATGAGCAGGATCAGCAGAGGCAAAATCGAATAAAATGGCTTATTTGCACCTTTCTTTGGTAGGCAACGAATCTCACGGAATGTGGGAATCTTTTACAGATGTGAATTCTCGCTTTAACGCTTCGATAACATACTTATCATCAGGTATCTTCGGGAGCGGGGCTCGCCCTCAACAGATATTGTCTTTGCTTCCGCTGATGTCGCGTCAATTGCCCGAGGGAGCATAACACTGCAGGCCGCAATGAACATGCCCGCCGCATCTCGGATAATTGCTCCAGTTGCGCCAATTCCAGTATCCGAGACAGAAAGCAGCATCCACGTGAACTTTGACTGTTCATAATATGGGAAATTCCGAGGTGAAGGATGCCTGCTCAGGTCATGATATCACTGATCCAAACTATGCTACACCAAATCTGAATCCTGACTAGTTAGCGAATCGTGTGCTCTGTGCGAATGTCTTTATTAGTCTATTTCATTTAAGCCCAAAGGATCTTCGAATACCGACTGGTCGTCCCAATCCAATCTCCCTTCTGCTTATTCCAATTTTTCCTATTCCTAGCGAATCAAATGAGATTTCTGTTCTTCCATCAAGAGGAGATAGTTATCGATAAAGCAAAAACGAACCTATTGACATAGAATGCAATCGAAATAGAGACAACTAGGCGAAAAAAGACCGAAATAAGAAACTTCTACTCCCTAGGTGGTTATTTGCCGCATAAGACGGCGGTGGAAGCTGAAGGAAAGAGTGGGCTTTGAATCTAGGTATGCTTTCTAAGGATTGCGCTGCGCCTAGCCTACCTTTACGAACATACCTCTGTCTTTCAAACAAAGCCCTGTGTGTGGAACTACTTAGATTTGTTTTCGAATTGCTTTTCTCGGGCCATCGAGAAGTCAGTCAGCGGTTGGCTTGAGTCCTCAAGTTGGTCTTTAAGACTTAGCAGGGCCCTACACACAGTACACCTTAGTAGAAGGTAGATTTCTCTCACCCTATGTGCAATCAAGCTCAGAGACTTGAGCCGCAGAATTCCTTGCCCACTGACTGAAGAAGCTCCCTACAGTGTCCAAATCGAGGGATCAATCCAACAATCTTCTCCTTTACTCAAAGGAGTAGGTGGAAGAGTTATGAGAGAAATCAAGCGATAGTGCTTGACCAGTGAGAAGTGCACCGGAAGTGTACTTCGAGCGATGGGAAGCTAGCCTGAAAAGGTAGAGCAGAGGTGCTAACAATAATAAGAATCTTTCATCCTGCAAGTTACTCATAATTGAGAACTGGTAATGTGGATTTTGTTCCATGCAGCTACACCTTTTCGAAAGCAAATTCGAGGAAATCGCTTCTTTCTTCCCATCCCGACCTGTATCACTTGACTTTTAGATTGGCAAACTAATACCAGGTTGATGACTTCACTTCTCTTGGGAACTTGCTTCTTCCTTCACCGAAGTTAGTAGTTAGCTTTTATGGGCAAGGTGCCATACTGGGAATCCAGTCAAATGGGCCAAAGCAATCCAAGGCAGAAGGCCCGTTTTAAATAACTAATCTCGTGACTTTTGCTACCGGGGGTAGGAAGGAAGCAGTGAGATCCAGGGAGAACAAGCAAGACCAAGAACAAGAATGAATGCTAGAGCATATGCAAACCCTAGATTATTGTGATGGCAGCCCGGTCAACCGCACGCTGGAAGCGGATGGCATTCCCAATACAAGCCTGCAGATCCCTGGACTCTATTTAAACATTGGGAAGTCCTTGACAAGAATGCTACATTAAGCACTTGCCACACTGACATATTGATGAGCAAGCCCAGAGCCCGAATCCGGATGCATGCTTAAGTGCTCGGAGGGCAGAGCCTGGGCCCCGATCGAGCCAATATGTCGATCGATAACGTTTAAGCTCCTTGTCCCCAAGATCTTCCATATATTAAGACTAGTTCGATCTGCCTTAGATAAACATATTCCAATAAAAAGGTTAAATAACATATATAGGTATCTGCGGGCATTGTGAATCAACTAATCTATCTAGAAGTGAGTCAATATGTGTTCATGAGTGATTATGCTGTAGGTGCTTCCCCTCTGTCGAGGCTGGTATGTATAAATGGAGTATTGACCTTAACTTTGAGTGTGGGTTCCGGTTTTGAGTGAATGGACTGATTGCATTGTTGTTAAGAGTGGGCTGGCCTGCTTGAAACACCAATGTGCTATAGATACAAGTACCCTTCCCTTGGGGATCGATTAACGGATTACTCAGTATCGGATGGGTGAAAGCCTTATCCATCACCTTTAAGCTCCTTGTCTTTAAATAAAAGCCATCAATAACCTAGATCGGTCTCAATAGCACTGCAGGGCATTTATCTCCCCTACTATATGGGTCTACCCACCTGGGCATTGTCCACTTGACCAACCATCATGGCTATATAATCTATTTTAACAAAGAAGTAAATAACTCGAGTCTCCCTCTGGGGGGTTGTTACGCGACCTATTCCAGACAAGGAGTCCGAGCCAGGAAGAAAACCGGGGATACCTTACTAAGCATTTCCTAGATCTTGAGTTAGGCGTAGCTACTTCCTCCCCCCATGTTCTCCTGATTCCCCATCCTTCCGCTGAAGCTAAACCAGTATCAGTTGATGGCGAGCATAGTAGAGGCGGCTTTCGAGTAAAAAATAACTTATAGAAGCACTTGAGCGTGGTTTCGGCCTATAGCCGGAGGGAATGTTTTTCAAAATCGACCCTGGGAATTCGTAGAGGGGAAAGACAGCCATGCGATAAGCGAGGGAGAGGTCTGTCTTCCCAAAGTAGCCATTCAAGGAGACAAGTTCTACCATTGTACCTTGACCTGTGGAACTGGAGAAGCTCCTTTATTGCTATAGTTCTTGTTGAACCTTTTCTAAAGTCAACAATTTCTGCAATCAGGGAGGAGGCATCGCCTTACTTGCTATACCTTAAACCTCATCAAGAAAGTAAGCCCAGCGAAACCGCAATCCCAATCAAATAAAAGATCAGATGGGCTGATCCCTGAGATCGATCGTTGTTGATTTTCTAGTTTTTTAGCTGACTCGGGACCTTCCATAGAAAACCGAGTACGAGCAACGGTCGGGTCTGCTGCCCCTTCCTTCTCAGCGTACAGCTGCAGATTGGATAAATGGTTTATCTTCGAATGTATGCTACAAGAAATGGGCTGAACCGATCTACAGGGAATGCAATAGCGAAAAGAATTCCACTCTATCTCAGATTTTTGTATCCTTTTCAAGGGCCAACCCTGGGCCAAGGTGAGCGCATCCGTATGGGCCTATTGCTCTTGACCTCTTCAGTTGTGCAGGCACAAATATGAACTGGTCTAAGTTTGTTCTTGACGATCCCCACAAGCTTCTCTTATCTACTTGAATGCAAATCAGAAAAGAGGAAGTCGCAATGCATTTTATTTTTAGAAAGAATCAAAGACACGTGGATGGTATCGATCAAGAGACATGGCTAAAGGATGGAAGTGAATTAGAATCAGATGGTCGTCGAACGAATTCCCAATAAATGGAAGATCTACGTGCAACGAATTTCGTATAAAAAGTAAAGTAGGCGATTTCACCGAGAGGCCTATTGAACTAGCTCCCATGCATGGATCTGCATTGTGTGCTTTCGCCGGGGCGAGAGTGAAAAAGAAATGTACCAAGAGTTCCGTATGAATTAGGTTTGCCTTTCCAAAGAAATGAGATAAGGAGCAGTAAGGCCTCGCAGAGCGTCAACACCGAGACATTGTAGAGCAACGTCTTGCAACTATGTACAAAGCCTCCATTCCCCTGGGTGTCGTGTTTGAAAGCACAGTCTTTGTCATAAACCGATTACCCTCCGCTCCAAATGGCTCTACCAAGGATCCCACAAAGTTCCCGAAACCAAGTTTCTCAGGAAAGGCCTGGTATCCATCTACTCACAATAATTTGAATGTAGAACTGAAGAAGCACAATTTCCTTCTTCGAGAGGAATCCAACCGAAGAGAAGCGAGCATCATAATAGCTTGATAAAAAGATATTTAGTATAAGAGGACGTTCGCGTCAATTATCACGCCTCTGACTGCTGAGGACGAGGTTCGGGTTAATGATATTGTGAAAGGTGTCATTAAACCGGGTCTGCCTCTGTTAGTTACGAGGTATATGCCATGGATCTCATCTATTCCCCTTAAACAAGGGATAACGTGGGTTCCGACCTGGAATCTGGACCCCCAATTAGAGTGTGTTTAAAGAGATTGGAGGAACTCTTCCTCGGTCTCCGTATCCAAAGATACTGGTAATTAGAGCTTCAAGTGTTCGGTTCTACTCTCCGTTTTATTCATAGTAAGGGAGAGCAGTTCAGTCCACTTGCTCTTTGGCCGCATCGGTTGAGGTTTGCTCTGTTCAGTTCAGTTAAAGAAGTGAAGTCATCAACCTGGTATTAGTTTGCCAATCTAAAAGTCAAGTGATACAGGTCGGGATGGGAAGAAAGAAGCGATTTCCTCGAATTTGCTGTCGAAAAGGTGTAGCTGCATGGAACAAAATCGACATTATCAGTTCTCAATTATGAGTAACTTGCAGGATGAAAGATTCTTATTATTGTTAGCACCTCTGCTCTACCTTTTTAGGCTAGCCTCCCATCGCTCGAAGTACACTTCCGGTGCACTTCTCATTGGTCAAGCACTATCGCTTGATTTCTCTCATAACTCTTCCACCTACTCCTTTGAGTAAAGGAGAAGATTGTTGGATCGATCCCTCGATTTGGACACTCTAGGGAGCTTCTTCAATCAGTGGGCAAGGAATTCTGCGGCTAAAGTATCTGAGCTTGATTGCACATAGGGTTAGAGAAATCTACCTTCTACTAAGGTGTACTATGTGTAGGGACCTGCTAAGTCTTAAAGACCAACTTGAGGACTCAAGCCAACCGCTGACTAACTTCTCGATGGCCCGAGAAAAGCAATTCGAAAACAAATCTAAGTAGTTCCACACACAGGGCTTTGTTTGAAAGACAGAGGTATGTTCGTAAAGGTAGGCTAGGCGCAGCGCAATCCTTAGAAAGCATACCTACATTCAAAGCCCACTCTTTCCTTCAGCTTCCACCGCTGTCTTATGCGGCAAATAACCACCTAGGGAGTAGAAGTTTCTTATTTCGGTCTTTTTTTTGCCTAGTTGTCTCTATTTCGATGGCATTCTATGTCAATAGGTTCATTTTTGCTTTATCGATAACTATCTCCTCTTGATGGAACAACAGAAATTTCATTTGATTCGCTAGGAATAGGAAAAATTGGAATAAGCAGAAGGGAGATTGGATTGGGACGACCAGTCTGTATTCAAAGATCCTTTGGGCTTAAATGAAATAGACTAATAAAGACATTCGCACAGAGCACACGATTCGCTAACTAGTCAGGATTCAGATTTGGTGTAGCATAGTTTGGATCAGTGATATCATGATCTGAGCAGGCATCCTTCACCTCAGAATTTCCCATATTATGAACAGTCAAAGTTCATGTGGATGCTGCTTTCTGTCTCGGATACTGGAATTGGCGCAACTGGAGCAATTATCCGAGATGCGGCGGGCATGTTCATTGCGGCCTGCAGTGTTATGCTCCCTTGGGGAATTGACGCGACATCAGCGGAAGCAAAGACAACATCTGTTGAGGGCGAGCCCCGCTCCCGAAGATACCTGATGATAAGTATGTTATCGAAGCGTTAAAGCGAGTATTCACATCTGTGAAAGATTCCCACATTCCGTGAGATTCGTTGCCTACCAAACAAAGGTGTAAATAAGCCATTTTATTCGATTTTGCCTCTGCTGATCCTGCTCATGCTTTTTTATCAATTGGTAAAGTCTCTTAGCCTTGCAAAGTGGAAAAAGAGATGGGCGTCGGATCCATGTTTCGCTAATCCCGAGCTTGAAGAGAAGTGAATGCCTGTGGGGAAATGAAGAAGGTCTAGGGTTATCTATTGAAAACCATGCATGCCCAGATCTATTACGAAAGTTGGAAAAACACAATGGCCAAATGCACTTATTTTCGAAGAAGAATGAGGCAATCGATCATCTGGACGAAAGGGATATGGAAAGTGGGCTTGTTCTTCACTCTATAAGTAAATATAACAGGTATCCATGGTTAACAAGTAGAGACTTCGCCTTTCTCTAAAGAGCCCAGAGGTCCTGCTAAATAAGATGTATTGTGAGCACAAGATGGACCTGAGCTCCTCTCTTAAACCAAGGCATACTCTACTGGCTTTCCCGTGGAAGTTTTAGAATGCGGTTAGGTTAAAGATAAAGTGGTTGAGCAGTGAGAAGTGCACCAGAAGTGTACTTCGAGCGATGGGAAGCTAGCGTGAAAGGTGCTCCAGCTTGCTTGCTTGGTCAAAACAGGCTTTAAAGACAGCTTTCTCTTTCGATATCTTACTTGGATAGTTTAGGCTTTCTTTTCCTTCCTCATTCACCAATCTATCATGGCTGTCTTCTTTTCCTCCCTAAACTTATTTGAGTTGGTTTCGGTTGGTGAAGTCACCGGTATGGTATGATGGTTTAGTACCGTGCTCCTATAGTCCCATTCCCATCTCTTGGCTTAGAATTTGACACTTGATCATCGGTCTTCTAGGTCAAATGGGTGTCATCCCTTCTCAGCTTCTCACTTGAAGGACTATGAGATCTCTTGGTTCCAAACGTTAGTTATCCTGTTCTCGAACTTTTTTTTGCCTGCTTTGTCTCAACGAAAGATTTTAGCCCATCCAGCTCGAATGAAGCTAGCTCTTCCCCTATAATATGCTTTCCTTCGGGGCAGGTTCTTTAAAAAGAAAAGAAGAAAATGTGAGACCGGTTGACTTCTCCATCCTCAGCTTGTTGAATTGCATGGTGGAGTTAGGGCTCCCATATAAAACGTATAGTCAGTGGGTTGAGTGCTATCAACCAGATAAGATGCTCATAGTCTCGCAGAAGTACTTAACCTTGAAGATCAAATAGGATTTACCATTTCTAGATTAGACCCGGGGTCAGTTCGAAATACGACTCCCGTAAATAGATCTGGTCGAGGAAAGCATGTTGAATATCCAGTTTCACAAAAATAACTACATTCTCACATTTCTTGATCAGAAAACGAATAAGATCAAAAACGCCATCATTCTAATTTTAGAGAGGTTTCCCCAGAAGAAGATTTCTTCAGTATTAGCTGAATGTCTAACTTATGGTAGGAAGTTGTAGTTAGAGACGCCCCTACTTTATTTACAAGATGAAAGAGATCCGTATCAAGAGCTTATTCTTTTGGCTTTAAGCATGGCGTTTTCATTCATTTGTAACTATATAGATATATAGCCCTTGCAACCATGTCCCGGTCTACCCTTTTCCCTAATCTTTGGACCCGTCCTCTTAACTTGAGCTTACATCTTGACCCTTGTATGTAGATTTCTGATTTCCTTCGCAATGAACAATCTATTCTCCACTTTTGAATCAAAACACCAACCACAACCGACCCAATAGTAGGAGTAGGCGGCAGTGAAAGTGCCACAGCCAGGGGAAGTGCCAGAGTCTAGAACCGAAGGTGGTTGCCACCTGATAAGATCCAAAGCGCAGCAAAGCCCCACGAAAGCAAACAGTACGGGTGGAGGAGTTACCGTGGGCACCGTGTTGGTTCAATCTCTCTATAGGTAGTGTGAAAAACCCTCAATTCAAGAGTTCCTGCTGACGGTCCCATTCCTTACTCTCTTTTTCAACTAACTGAATTGTAGTCGCATTTCATTCTGCTGAGCATTTTGCGTATCATAGCTTTCGATCGACCAATACCCAATCCGCTATTAACAAGAAGTTGGATAGAGCTTCACCAGAGGGTTTTGGTGTAACAACCCCCTTTATTGCACACTCAATTATAAGGAGATTCTTTCGGATTAATGCAAAACTAAGTTCTTTTCTCATAAATCAGGTCCAAATCTTGAAATCATGCCAAAAAAAGGGGGGGCGGGTTACGCAACTTTTTCCAGTGAGATCATCTATTCCCTTCTCTTTGGCGGATTCAATCATGCCTTGGTAATTGTGGCTTGGCCTAAGCGCTCACCTGAGAGTCCAAGAAAGAAGGCAAAACAGCTATATAGAGCCCCTCCCTCGAGTCGAGCAATGAACAAGTAAGTAGAGACAAGGAAGAGGGGAAATGCAGTATCGTTATGTTATAGCAAGATCATCAGAACATGGGTGAAGCAATCGATCATCAAAAAGTTCTTTATTAGCCGGCGGAAAGCGTGGTAATTCATTCATTTCATCGGAAAAGGATCGAACAGGAGTGATCGCATCATTTCTAGATCTTCGATACCTCTATATTCTGAAGAATAGGTCCTAAAATGGTCAATCGATTGTTTTCTCAACGGGAATCGAGGAAATGGCAAGGGTTTGAGTATAGCGAGCAGAGGAATAGTTTCCTTTATCAAAAGAAGCCTATCGACTTGGAAACAGAAGATGTTGTAACTTAACTGCACCCTTCCTCTTCTGCCGATCTTTAAAATGCTATGCACATCTCCTTCTTAGTTTTGAAAAAGAAAAGGGCCTCTTTCCTTTTCCCAATACTTGACCAAGATTTCTGTTTAGTTCAGTTCCAGATTAGGAAGCAATAGATGTTCCATTGGCCGAGAAGGAAACCAGTAAGCAGATTGAAGAGATAGATTGAATAACAGGCAGATTCCCCTCGTAACATGCATATAAATAAGTCCCATTAAATTGATTGATGGACTACGCATCGATGGTGTCGAGTCAATCCTTGTAAGCTAAATACTACACAACCCTCCTTAGAGTGGGAACCTTAGAGGAAGAATACATATTACTTAGAGGACGGATGATGGTACACAGGAAAATCCTCAATCTATAGATGCTTTAGTGCCAGGCAGGCAGAGCCAAAGCCGCGTCGGGCAACGAACAACTCGTTTTTCGGAAGATAGTTGCATTGCAGGTAAAGCTAGCAGTAGTTGGAGCTAAAGCAAGCTAGCTATAGGTGTTCGGATAGTTGTGTTGATAGAGGGTTTTCTCCCGGGAGACATATCGATTACACACAAGAACCTAACTCTACTTCTTTTATCCTCCTTACTGCTCCTTATCTCATTTTTCCTTTTTATTAGCACAATACCTTGTACTCCTTTATAGAAGCTGTATCGCTCAGAGCACAAATCGTTGTACTCCTCACTGTTCAAGAGAGTTCTTGCCCTTCTCTGATCTTGGAAGGTCATTTAAAAACACTAGATCAGCCCATTTCAGTTGAAGAAAAAAAGTGATCTACCTAATATATATGTTCGATACCAAAAGATTGGATGTCATTTCTCAACACCAGCTTCTCACCTGGAGGAGGGAAGGGAGATATGAGCATAGCGATAGCGGTATCTTTTCCTCTTTTGATAGAAGCCCACATGCCCACTCTTCTACCCCCATACCACAGGGTATCGGGGGCCTCATGATCTACACGAACAGAGATCACTACACAGGGAACAACTATATGAAAAACTTGCTTGCTTCTTCGAATCTCGAAATAACAGAACATATAGAAAGTGTTTTTGTGATTTTTCCATTCTCTTCGGGGAACCTATAGAAAGATTATCAGTCGGCTTTCATGATATTATGCTTCCTTGCCCGTGTGGAACATGTGTGAGCATTATGTTTTTCCAACAAGTGATCCGACTGGAAGAAGTGTTATAGGAGGACTTCGAGATCAAATAGAGAATCTGTCTCTCCATTCCTCGTGAGCCACTTATTTCTCTGAAATTAGAGATCAGAGTGATTTTCCTCTTTTCTCCCAAATAGTCGACGGTCTTACACCATTGGATACTTCGGATAAACTGTAGTACATATATGAGAGACCGGTGCTAAAACCTTTTCTC